>NC_064770.1:1225624-1475624 GCF_011397635.1 Epinephelus fuscoguttatus | reverse complement strand
ACCAAACTTCGCATCCGCGGGCATCCGGGTGAGAGGGTCAATCCGTGGTCTCGTACCGGGCTATTCTGTGTTCCTCGGCGCACAGAGTGAGGGAGAGGAGAGGAGATCAGCTCGACCAGCGAGGGAAATCCGTAGGCCTAAAACGCGTCTAACTGTGCACAGTAATAACTCTTTCTAAAGCGTTCGCCACGTGGGACGAGTTGCTAAGCTTTAGGAACAGTTGTGGGTACTTCTATTAGCTATGAGGATCACAGCCAGAAGCGTTTCCCTCAGGTACGCTCTGTGATGATATACCCCGGCGTGACGTCACCGGTGCGGGGTTGGCCGTGGCGGATTTCACCCAATGGGAGCTGTGTATTTCAGGGGACCTCTGCTGGTCAGCTGGGGTGCTGTGTTGGGGTTGAATCAGCTGATTCACACAGAGAAAGGGGGTTGACTGATTCCTTTGTTCTTTTGGGTGCCAACATGTGGTCTCAGGCTTTGATTGTTACATGTAGGCCCAAAAGTTTATGGATAAAGTGTAGGCCTTTGTTATAAATCCTTGTACGGCACAGCAGTACATTGCACTTTAATTTAGCACTCAAGCACTTTTACACTTTCAACTGGTCCCCCAAGTCTTGGTCTATCGTGTCTGTATTACTGTTCGCTATATCTTTATTTGTCATTGTTGTTTTGTTTTTGTTTTTGATTAGTTACACATCAACCTGCCAAGGGACTGAGTATGGAAATTAGCCATTGGCTACAATCCTACATATTTACATTTAATGTTCATCAATATGTACTGTCCCTGTTTTAAATAAAAAAATATGAATAAATAAATAAATAAATAAAAAAAAATACATACATATATATATATATATATATATATATATATATATATATATATATATATATATACACTCCAAGATTGGATATCAAGCCCCAAGCCCTTACAACACAGATTCCCTCACAGTGAGGACAAATTACCAGAGATTGAGAATAATGACTAAGCTGGAATCCCAGCACCCCTGAAGCCAGTTACCGAGTCTAAGTGACAAAGTACCCTCTGAAAGTCTGCTAGATAATGTGAATGCAGTACTACAAATTATCCCTACTAGAACCATAACTGAGATGAATCAGCTGACACCCCAGCAACAGGGTTCCTAGAGATGCTTGGCTACAAGATGAACACCATGAGCCACAAAGAGTGTTACCCTCCATGGAGAAGGACGCTGGAGGCCAAGATCAAGGTGACATGGAGAGAGGCTAGTCAACTCAGAAAGGTGTGTGGAAGAGAGGGATAACTTGGAAGTACAACAAACTGTCTAAACTTGAGGCACAGGAGACTGCCAAGCAAAGGGGCCCTGACTAGACCCACACCTACTGGCTCAAGAAACTGATTGCACTAAATGAACGCCAAGCAGCACAAATGAACCAGCTGCTGATGGATGGGACCCATCCGGAGTGGTTGACCCAAGGATGGATGGTCCTGATTATTAAGGATCCCCAGAAGGATGCGGTCCCATCCAACTACCAGTCAATAACCTGCCTCTGCACAACATGGAAGCTTCTGTCAGGCATCTTAGCGGCTAAGATGAATAGGCACATGGTCCAATATATGAGCAAGGCCCAGTAAGGAATTGGTAGTAATACCAGGAGAGCCAAGCACCAGCTATTGGTTGATATGGCACTCACCCAAGACTGCAAAACTGGACAGTCAGCTGAACCGGAAGAACAAGGTCCGAGCCATCACCACATACTCCCCGCCAGTCATCAGATACCCTGCTGGTGTAATAAGATAGCCAAAGGAGGAGATAGAAGCCACTGATATTCATCCCAAGTCCTGCACCCTCAGACTGTAAACTAAGCATAGGGAGAGGGGAGGAAGACTGGAGAGCATCACAGCCACTGTCCAGAATGAAACAACCAAGATCCAGGAATACATTAGGAAGATGGCCCCCAAAAATGAGCTGCTAAATGACTACCTCAGGCAGCAGATACCTGAGAATGCAGAAGAGGAGGATGAACCATCATGGAAGGACAAGCCCCTGCACGGCATGTACCGCCAGCAGATTGAAGAAGTGGTCAACATCAATAAATCCTACCAGTGGCTGGAAAAGGTTGCACTGAAAGACAGCACAGAAGCACAAATCATGGTTGCACAGGAACAGGCACTTAGAACAAGATCAATAGATGCAGTGGTCTACCACACCAGACAAGACCCCTGGTGCAGGCTGTGGGAGGGGGATTTTTATAAAAACCGTATCTGAAATTTTTTACTCCCTAATATCGTAATCAGCATCTGCCCCCAAAAATCCAATATCAGTGGGGCTCTATTTAACATAGTTAAATTTGGTCAGAAAATGACATGTTTTGCAGTTTTGTGTAGGACATGAACTAGATTTGATATTTGTGCCAATTTATTAATTAGTTTTGGTGCAAAAAAAAATTCAACAGTCATGATGGTTAAAGACTGGATCAGATGGCAGTGTGCCTTGCTGAGGGGCAACTGACCCTCCGTAAGCAAACAAACATGCTCAGTTATTCTGTGATGCTCTGGACTCTGTGATTTCTTTGGGTCAATAAGCCTTCGCTTCAGAATTTTCATGGAAAAAAAAAACAAAAAAACAAGCAGAGCCCCTGGCTGTTCTAAAGGCAAATGTATTTTTGTTCATAACCCACTATTCATACATCATACATATAATGCTGGTGGGCAGTGCCTATTTCTGCTGATCAATTGTTTTGCAATTTTGCAAAATATGTTTGACCCACTTTTTTGTGCTAATCTTTTTAATTGCTGACTGAGAGTTAAACAAAAAAATCTCTGTTAACTTCACTGTCATTTTGCTGCACACATTTTTGATTTTGTACTTTCTGAGCCATGACTTTGTTCTTTTTGTACCACACAAAAACACTATAAATCATCCAAAGAGGTGCAAAATTGCTCAAAATTTACACACCCAGTATAGCCTCCTGGTTTGCCATGCAAAATGTGGTTGCAAACATCCCCTGAACCAGTCAGCATATTTAACAATGCATTAATTTAAAATAGGACATTTCATTCATTGGTGTCCCAAATGAGGTTTCTGTGCATGACACAAAAGTAATTTATGCCTTGTTGCTGCCCTGTAGTGGATGTAGTGACATAAATTTAAGTCTTTGTAGAAGTGTATACTTAAAAAAAAAGGCACTCTCTGAGCCAAAAGTGTTTCCCTTTCAGCTGTTGTAGCAATCACACCTCTTACCTCTGTAAATAGCAGAGGTCTAATGATATAAAGATATTTCTTTATTGTAAGAGGGATCTCATGTCACCATCTTGTGCTCTCCATGTTGGTTTCAGGATATAAAAGGCAATTTTGTTTCCACCTCTTCCTTTTTCTGTTCCTTTTTTGTGCTTAAAATGTGCTGAAAAGTGCTCATGGACAATCGGCAAGGTACTGACATTGTCAGTGAAGAGGAAAAACAGCAAGAGCTGGTAGAGCAGTGATGTGACTAATACCATCTAGACACGCCATGCCCACATTAAAAGAAGCCTACTTAAGCTTAGGCTTATGTCAATGTGATCTCAGTTGCTAAATTCAGGCTTTATCTTGGGTCAGATGCTGGGGGTTGTTGTAAATATAAATTTTTTATGTCGATGTCATCTAGATTTTCAACACTTATATTTAAATAGGCATACATACAGTACATAATTTTTTGATGTGCTTTTTTCATGTAATCATATTACTGTTAATATTCAGCAGGCTATCACTTCAATTCTAACAATTCAGATCTTCTAATAAGTGTGCTGGAGGTCATTTTGGAAATTATTGCTCCATTTGTAAGCTTTACTTGAGAAGTTTTACTGAAATCAAGTCAAACTTTATTTGCATAGCACATTAAAAAACAGCTGCAGTTGACCAAGTGGTGAACAGGCTCAAAATACCAAAATCAAATAAAAATAAAAAAGCAAACAGCAAATAAGAACAAAAGAAAAAATAATAATAGCAAATAAACTGCAAGTCAAGGTGTCAAGCTTAACTTGAATCAAACACCAACACAAAGAGATGAATCAATAGGTACTAAAGGTTACAGTCAGAACAACTTCTACATGAGGAGGTAAGCTGTTCCAAAAATTAGGGGCAGCCATCACAAAGGCTGAGTCACCACTGTTCCTGTGTCTAGATCTGGGAAAATCCAGGTGCACCTGATTGCATGACCTTAGTGCTCTAGCTGTAGTCTGAAGATGCAAGTGTTCCGCTAAATAGGGTGGTGCCAGCCCATTTAAAACCTTAAAAACAAGCAATAAAATCTTACAATCAATGCTGGAACATACAGAGCCGGTGGAGGAAGGTGTTATGTGGTGTTATGTGATCCCATTTTCTTTTTCCAGTTAGAAGGCAAGTGGCTGCACTTTGTACTAACTGCAGACAATGAAGGGACGACTGTTCTAAACCCATATACAATGAGAGTAAATACAGTAATCTAACCAAGAGGTAAAGCATGACTAACTCTCAAGATCTTTGGGAAAGGAATATGCCTTTACCTTGGCTAAAAGTCATGACTGGAAAAAGCTAGTTTTCAGAACTGAACTAATCTGTTTATCAAATTTGAAAGAAACAAAAGATTGATTGTACGAGTCTTAAGGGCCAAGAATACCATCAGTCATTTAATGGGACAGGTCATCCAAACGTAAAGATCTCAGTCCTATTTTCATTAAGACTGAGAAAGTTTAAATTCATCTACATTATTCTGCCCTCATGATTGCGTTTCTTTGCAAGGCTTTTACAGATAGTGAAAAAAACTCCAATAAAACCGTATTCTTGATAAAGTGGTTTTACTGATGGATGTTTCTGTAAAACTGAAAAATACAGTACAAACAAATAAATCAATTTTCCACACACATAGATATACATATAGATAAAATGCAATGACAATGTGAAGAACTACAGCTACAAAATGCTCATTAACTTATTGTAATAAAGTAAACTGCTGTTTAATATGGATGAATTTTAACTTTCCTTCCCAGCTGACATTGCAGGTAAATATCAAATATGAATTGCACAGTTATTAGCTTAACATAGACCTCCGTAGACATGCTTCTTTCAGTTAGTTCGCAACCTAGCAAATGACTAGCATATGTAAAGTACTGTAACGGACTGGGTGACATGTGGTGTCAACTGTTATGTTATGTTATGCTGTCACTGTAAGACATGTTATGTTCATTTAGTTAAAAGGTCTGTGATTGCAGTTACTGAGTTTTCCATGATGTCTTGAACGTGTCATTGCCAGTGAAGTTGTGTGTGTTTAGAGGCTGTGAAGCCTGTCAGTCATGTCAGCTACCTATGACAGTGATTTGTGAGAGATAGCCACTTGTGATTGGCAGAGGATCTAAGCGGGAGGGTTGTTGTTGTTTCGGCTAGTTCAGGGGTGTGTGTAGTTTTGGAACTAGCGGGAGATCTTGAAGTGAGCCGCTAATGTTAAGAGCACATTACAAGCAGACAGGTTTGTTCTTTTGGCATTGGCTACGGCCCACAGTAGCCTGTATTGAGTTTGAGAATAAAGAGCAACGAAACGAGTTCATGCCTCTTAGCTTCACTGTGAAGGGATGCAACAATAGGTGTCAGAAGGGAACGGACTTTGCTGACGGGGTTCCTGCACCTTTCGCTAGCTCATTGACAACAGACCGGTTGCTACAAGTGTGTTACGGGCAAGATATGTTGCAGCTGGACCCTTACAAGATCAAGCGGGAGGAGGAATCCGACGAGCAGAGAGGTTATGGCACGGACACAGCTTTGGGTGCTGCAGGACACAGAGAGCGGGTGAGAGAGATGGCGGCGAGGATGGCTGCAGAGGCTGGTTTGGGCTCATCTCGCTGCTTCAGCGAGGGAAATGCCAACCGCGGGAAAACAGCGGCGGCCAAATGTACAGACATGCACAGGCAGAGACAGGTAGAGCCACGTGGGGGACTGCTTCCATCAACTATGAAAACCCCCAGGTATGATGGCATGGCTAACTGGGAAGCTTTTCACGCACAGTTTGAACTGTTAGCCCAAGCCGGCAGGTGGTCCACTGAAGAGAAAGCCCTCCAGCTAGCAATGTGCCTTACTGGTGATGCTTTGTCAAGCCTGCTACTACTGAGCCCTGATGATAGGAGTGACTATGATGCATTAGTGGGAGCTTTAAAGAGGCGGTTTGGCCTATGCTCAGCGGCTAGCCTGCTATGCTCTGAACTATGCAGCCGCCAGCGACGACCAGGGGAGCCGCTGAGGGATCTCGCCAATGATGTTGAAGGACTGGTTCACCGCACCTATGCTCACATGCCCCCCGCCATCCAGAGTGAATTAGCCCAGGACCATTTCCTCCAGGCCCACCCGACCTGCGTATCCAGACACTACTGGCTCATCCCAGGTCCCTCCAGCAGGCTTTGGAGTTGGCTACAGAGAGGGAAATGCTGTGTACTGATTCTCTGGCAGGCACACATGACGCTTTGCCTCAGGTTAGAGCTACAAGTGGGATTGATTTGAATGTGACAGAACCTGCCTGGGTGGGCGAGTTGACTCAACTAGTGCAGGCTGCCACACTAAGAGAGCAGCGACCGAAGCCACGTCCAAGACTCTGCTTGGGATGTGGACAGCCTGGCCACCTGGTCCGACAGTGCCCTCGTACACCTCCAAATCAGGGAAACGGAACGGGGACCGCATAATCGGGACGATGCGGACCCCTGGTGCTGAGTCCCAACCTCTTGCAAGCGGGGAAGCAGCACAGCGCTCCAACCAAGCAGGGGCATGGCAACCACCAGGCGAGATAGATGGTCAACTGGAACGGCTCGTGGTACTGGGCCGAACCTGGATAGAAGACTGCTGGTATGTGCCAGTGACCATTGGAGGAACACACTGCTCTGCGCTGGTGGACACAGGTTCTTCAGCCACCCTGGTGAAACCTGATGTGGTGGGTGGTGGCTATTTTTCCCACCATAGTGAAACTTCAGACAGTCACCGGAGAACGAGCCCCCATGGTGGGGGAGGCATTAGTGACTCTGGGGTTGGGGAAACAGTTGGTTCGCTGCCTAGTGTGGGTCGCGACCCTAGAGGACTGTATCCTGGGGCTGGATGTTCTTGGGGCATTAGACTGTGTTATTAACACAAAGAGAGGAACTCTCACCTTTCAAGATGGACATGTTATGTTACATCCCAGCCAGGCTGCCCCGTGACTCACACTGTTGCAGTGTTAGCGGCTGAGACAACAAACGTGGGTGCCACTGGCCCACTTCCACATCCAGTTTCCCCCACACCACCTAACGGGAGAGAGAGAGTCCTGGCCGTGAGCGAGGTTTGGTGGAAAAACTGTGATGGACTGAATCCCAGTGAACAGGATCTACTGTGGCAGCTCCTGCTGGAGTTCAAGGACTGTTTTTCGCTGTCACAGGAAGATGTAGGCCGGACGGAGCTCATCCAGCACGACATCGACACTGGAGATGCGCAGCCCATCAGGATGAGACCGCGACGCCTCCCTCTGGCCAAGCAGGTGGTGGCAGACAAAGCCCTCCGAGAGATGCAGCAGGCTGGACTCATCGAGCCCTCCACCAGCTCCTGGGCTTCCCCAGTCATCATGGTCCCTAAAAAGCTGAAAGATGACTGGCAGTTCTGTGTGGATTTCAGACCTCTTAACAAAGTGACCAAAAAGGACCCCTACCCCCTCCCGTGCATTGATGAGGCCCTCGACACGGTGGCAGGGTCCTCCTGGTTTTCTTCTCTGGACCTGCGCAGTAGATACTGGCAGGTCCCCCTCACTCCTGAGGCCAGACCCAAAACTGCCTTCATCACAAACGGGGGCTTTTGGCAGTTCAAAGTCCTCCCATTCGGTCTCTGCGATGCCCCCGCCACGTTTGAGAGACTGATGGACAAGGTACTTTCTGACGTTCCCCGCCAAGAGTGTGTTGTGTACCTGGACGACATTCTTGTCCATGGTGAGTCTTTTGAGTCAGCTCTCAGGACCCTCAGACATGTGCTGGAGAGATTGGCAGCAGCAGGACTGAAACTGCACCCCCAGAAATGCTGCTTTCTGAGGCGTGAGGTCACCTTCTTGGGCCACAAGCTTGGAGGAGGGGGTGTTGGCACCATGGATGAGAAGGTGCAAGCTGTGAGGATTGGCCCACCCCCGACTCTGTGCAGGACCTCAAGAGCTTCCTGGGCCTGGCCTCCTATTACAGAAGGTTTGTGAGGGGGTTCTCCTGCATAGCTGCACCCCTATTCCGTCTCCTGCAGAAGGGGGAGACATTTTTGTGGACAGAGGAGTGCCATGCAGCCTTCACTTCACTGCAGAGAGCCCTTGTGGAGGCCCCAGTTCTGTCCCCACCTGACCCCTCTCTGCCTTTCATTCTTGACACAGACGCCAGCAATGTTGGCTCAGGTGCTGTGCTGGTTCAGGTGACACCTGACAGGGAGAGAGTGGTGGCATATCACAGCAGAACATTCAACAAGGCAGAACGTCGTTACTGTGTCACCAGACGGGAGCTGCTTGCCATGGTCAGCGCCATCCGGCATTTTAAATACTACCTCGGGGGCCTCCACTTCACAGTCAGGACTGACCACTCTGCTTTACAGTGGCTCATGTCTTTCAGAGAGCCAGAAGGCCAGCTGCCGCGCTGGATCGAAGAGTTGCAGGCGTATGACTTCACTGTGGTCCACAGACCAGGGGCACAACATGGAAACGCTGATGCACTGTCCCGCCGCCCCTGCAGTGCAGACGCCTGCAGTTACTGTGAGAAAAAGGAGACACTGGAGGGAGCACAGTTGCAACCTGATGTGAAATTTGCAGCGATGGGTGCAGAGGGGCCGACAAGCAGCCATAGACCAGCAGCTGTGGATGCAGCTGAGTGGGGGCTCAAACAGGAGGAGGATGTGGACATCAGACCAGTGCTTGCATGGGTGGCGACACAGTGCAGACCCCCATGGGAAGATGTCGCCATGTTTTCCCGAGCCACTAAGGGACTCTGGTCAATGTTTGAAGCCCTGCACCTGCGTGATGGGGTGCTACAGAGGGAGTGGAAGGAGCCAGCTACGGGAGAGACACGGTGGCAGGTGGTGGTGCCAAAGGCCCTGCGGGAGACGGTGCTCCAGGTGGTGCACGGAGCGCCAGGATCTGGCCACTTTAGGGTCACCAAGACCCTCCGCCGCCTCCGACAGGGGTTCTACTGGGGCCAGCATAGGCAGGATGTGGAAGACTATTGCCGCCACTGTGACAGCTGCACTGCATGCAAGGGGCCCACAGACAGATCCCATGCCCAGCTCCAGCAGTTTCCAGCAGGGTGCCCCATGAAGAGGGTGGGGATTGATGTCCTTGGGCCATTTCCCCACACAGACAGAGGTAACCGCTACATCCTCACTGCCATGGAATATTTCACTAAGTGGCCTGAGGCATACAGCCTGCCGGACCAGGAGGTGGAGACTATTGTGGACGTGCTGGTGGTGGGAATGTTGAGCAAGTTCGGGGTGCCTGAAGTCATTCACGCTGACCAGGGCAGAAACTTTGTGTCCTGTGTGTTTGCAGTGTGTGAGAAACTGGGCTCCCACAAGACCCGCACCACACCCCTCCACCCCCAGAGTGACGGCCTGGTTGAGAGATTTAACCGCACACTGGCACAGCAACTGGCCATAGTGACGGCTAAACACCAACGTGACTAGGACACGCATGTCCCCCTTGTGTTAATGGCATACCGCTCTGCTGCTCAGGACTCCACTTCTAGCTTGGTTCCAGACCATAGACCCCGCTCACTCAACTGAGTAGGCTTGCATCTCTGGTCTGGCATACTAAAATGAATTTACGATTTATCTCGTCCGAACGATGGACGGACCAATGAACGCCAGGGGTCTAGCGATTAGCCAATCAGCGCCACGCTGATGTCAAGCTGTACGCCGGTGGGTAACTGGTAAGGATAGCAAGAATGGCAACCGCTACAGATCCTACAGACCACATTAACGATGCTATCGAGGTATTTCGCCACTACTCGCGTTAATGGAGGACCAAATTAAGGAAGCTGCTAAACTGGATTTAACAGCGATGCAGCTGGGCATGCACGACGACGGAGACATTTTAAACAGGCAATGCTCGCTTGTTTTCGGCACCCCCGAGGCATGGATACTAATGACGTCAGATTCTGGGCGAGTCGTTGATCTCTACTGATTGGTTAGGGAAAAATGAAATTCCCTCCCCCTTGTAAATCGCCTTCAATGGAAGCCATGTCAGACTGAAGGTTCTGGGAGCTTCAGTCTGACACTCAGGCTACTCCACTTCCTGCTCCCCTGCCCTCCTCATGTTAGGCAGGGAGATCCGGACCCCAGCAGAGATGATGGTAGGCAAGCCCCCTGACACCCCTGTGGACCCTCCAGGACCAGACTATGCCAGAAAACTCCAGGACCGCCTTGAGTCCGCCTACGAGTTTGCCAGAGGTCAACTGCTGGGCGCAGGAGTAAGACAGAAGAGGAACTATGATGTGCATACCAGAGGGCATCATTTCGAAGTCAGAGAGTTGGTGTGGGTGCATAACCCCCGGAGCAAGAAGGGCAGGTGCCCTAAATTGGACAGTGAGTGGGTGGGGCCTTGCAGGGTCCTGGAGAGACTGGGCAAGGTCGTGTACAGGGTCCAGCTACCACCAAGAGGACGGAAAGTCGTCCTACATCGAGATAGGCTGGCCCCCTACCAGGGCACTGCCACTCCACTGGGACCAAGGTGTGGGACACAAGGGACCCCAGACACGGCCCTGAGCCCCCAACAGGCCCCCTCCAATGAACTGCCCCAGCACTACCCCCCCCCCCCCCCCCCCCCGAGTTCATGCCTCTTAGCTTCACTGTGAAGGGATGCTACAGTACATTAATCAGACAACTGAACAAAATCTTCCTGCCACAGATCTATTTTCTCTTAAAAACATTCATTTAAATAATATTTCACATCTGTACTTATGGACATAACCACTCCAAGGCTTAAATGTAAGGAGAACACTGGTTTACACATACACTGTATGCTCTTTGTTCAACTGAAAACAATACGGAGGATGGAAAGTGAAACTAAAGAAAATCAACGCTACCAGTAATGTCCCCTAGATGGTAGTAAGTGAACAGGGGTCAGTACATACATTTTAATCTTTACTCTCTGTTTTTATAGGCAAATAGACCTGTACATAATCAGCAAAACAATAAGAAGTGTTTCTTAAAAATACATCTCAAAGGCAGCATATACTATTAAATCTGAAGGGCTGAATACTCCTTTATAGCTGTGTGCCAGTTCCTCATCTACAACGGGTCTCCGGTTAAGTTTAAGTTTATTTACTTTATTAATCCCCCTGAGGGGAAATTTGATGTTTTCACTCTTGCTTGTCAATTACACACAGGTTCGAAAGACACACACATGCACAAACAGGACCTATACATGCACAAGGTGGAGAGATGTCGGAGTGGGGGGGCTGCCTCTCACTCGAGAGTCCGGACTTCGCAAGAATGGGAGGACGGGAGTACAGTCATTTCTGCTTTTGGAACAGCAGCAAACGTGATGATGTCACCACTTCCGCTCGCCTTGGCTGTTGTAGCCTACTGTATTGTATGCATTTAGAATAAAACAATATAAACACAGCCCAGCCCTGCATCTTTTCATCTTTAGAAATTAATATGTGTATGTTTTTAACGTTTCAACATATATAACTGACGCACAAAAACATATAAATAGCCAAAATATTTTCATAAAATGTCCTATAAAACCTTTTCCCTGCAGCTGGCTTCTGATTATATTTAATCTGTATCCAGTCCCCGCACCTGGCTTCTGATTATGTGTAATCAAAAGCCAGGTGCGTGGGGAAAAGTTTGGTTGGAGTTGGTGGTTATTGTGATCGTGAGCATTGGTGAGTTGGAAATCAATAATTGACACTGATCAGAGAAGGCGACTTGGTTCAATTACTGCAGCAGCATTGCTGTACCTGCAGGCTGAGGAGGAGGCTGCCCAGCTGAGAAGGTAGATCCAAGAAAGACAACAGAGAATGAGGCGGAGGATGAGGATGAGCCATGCTATGCTTGCATGTCTCTATTGTTTGATATGTTTGTCCAGTTGTGAACAAAGTGGGCTACCCAGAAAAAGTAGTAATATCACAACAAAGAAGAAAAACTCAGTCACAAGTAAAAGTACTGCATACCAAATCTGATTTGAGTAAAAGTATATGGGTATTGGCAGCAAAATGTACGCCTACTTAAAACGAAAACTTAAAAGTACTCATTATGCATAGATTTCAAGTGTTGTAATCATCATATACATGAATATGTACTGAGTATTAATTGATCAATTTACACGTAGGCTACATGTAAGCAGCATTTAGATTAGATTAGATTAGATTAGATTAGATTAGATAGAACTTTATTGATCCCTAAGGAAATTCAGGTGGTCAGCTACATTACATTCACTCAAAACAAACAATAAAAACAGACAGCAATAATAACACAATAAAAAGGCATAATAAAAAACACAAAACCTATAATAAATATTAAAAACCATAAGGTAAAAAAGTAAAGTGCTAAAGTGCTTGTTAGACTCATTTTCATATTAAAGTGCTTAGCAACCCACATCCTCAGGTCAGACCCATCAGCACGTGCTGACGTATTGCGGGAAGCGAGTTGTGTCATTTCTGTTTAAGCACTTATAGCTCTCCTTCTTTTTCCAACTTCCCTGCTAATCTCTTAGCTGTTGTTTGCATGTTACTAGCCTTGGTAGCTACATTAGCTTAACAGTTAGAGATGACTTCTCCCTCTGCTCTTTCTTGCTCGGTGTGCCAAATGTTTAGCTATGCCTTTGCCTCCTTTAGCGACAGTGGTAATTGTAACAAGTGTAGCTTATTTGCTGCGTTGGAGGCGAGGCTTAGTGAAATAGAAGCGCGGCTCCGCACCATGGAAAATCATTCAGTAGCTGCGGTAGTTAGCCAGTCCCCTGTAGCCAGTACGGAGCCACATAGCATAGTCTCCGCTAATATTAATATTGCCTCAGTATGGGGTGCCGTTTGTAAAGTGGCTCACGCTGAAAATAACATCAACATTTTGCCACATTTAGCTTCAAACAATGTTTAAAAAAGTGTTGTGAATTTTTTAACGTCACCTTTTACCACATTTACAGCAATATTTGTTAACTTAGAAATATATTAAATAGTTAAATCTAAATATTAAATGTGGCACCAAATGTTAAATGTTAAATCTAAATCTAAATATTAAATCTAAATCTAAATGTTAAATCTAAATATTAAATCTAAATCTAAATCTAAATGCTAAATCTAAATATAATTCTAAATGTTAAATCTAAATGAAATCATGATGTCTAGAAGCAGTGGCTGCAGCAGCAGCAAAGCTATCAGGACGTCATCTGTTAAATGGCTCGCGTTGTCAGATACCACATGAAACTACTCCAGTTAGCTCAATCATGTTGTAACTAAGACATCCGCTGGAAAAAAATATTTTTTTTCACGGACCGTTTAGAGTTAATGAGTCATTACAGACACCGCTAATGGGGCTAACAGCTAACGGTTAGCCCCGCTAAGCTACGATAACCATGTTATTAATTTCAGAACGTGATAGTAATGTTTGTTCAATCATTGTGTTTATAGACTTTACAAACACCAGATTAGTCTAAACGGTGATACAGTGACGTGAAAAATGCATATGCATATAATGCATATAAATGCATATATATATATGTAGCTAAACTCTGCTGGTTTTCTACCCGGAAGTATTTGTAAACAACAAAGTGATTCCCTCCGAAGGGACACTAACAACTCAAAGTACACATCAAATAAAATTTCTCCAAACACGTTTCTTGTTATTTTAGGTAGTTATTATCACGCTAATGTATGTTCAAGTGTTCATTTCCCCCAGTAAGTTGGTTTTAATTCATTATTTGATTCTATAAACACAGTCTGACCATCTCGAGCTTTTATTTTGGTACTTCCGGTGGCCGGCAGTGTGAATTTGCATATTAGCTAAATATTTAGTTTCACCCAGAACCCAGAACGCGGTGTGTGAATACGCAAAAACGATGTCGGACTCCATAGTTTTCTCTGGACCCCTCCCAAATCTGACCACTGATGACATGTTTAGCCACATGTCATCATTTAATCGCTGGCTGTCCAGGTGATGTCCAGCAAACAATGTGGGTTTTGTTAATAAATGGCAAACTTTCTGGGGAAAACCTGGTCTTATTAGGAGAGACGGCATTCATCCCACTTTGGATGGAGGTGCTCTCATTTCTAGGAACCTGGCAAATTTGATTAGTAATTCAAATCCCTGAGAACCCAGAGTTGAGATCAGGACTCAGAGTCGTAGTCCTATACGCTCGGAGCTTCTAGTGCAGTTACCCACCCATAGTTTTCATAGTTTTATACAAACGGTGTCTGTCCCCCGACCACCTAAATTATTTAAATCTAAGATTGAACATAGAGGAGTTGTGCATAACAACCTCATCCAAATTAAAATCAGTTTAATCAACTCGGAGTAGTTTCACCTGGAGTTAAGCGCGTGTGCCACAACTATAAAAAGCCAGCATCAATGGAGCCCCGATTCGACGAGTCACCATGGCAACGGGGACAGGGAGGGCTGTGTTTTTCATCCTACTAGAATTAGAAATCTTAATGCGCTCATACGGCGAGTTTGAACACGTTTTCAAAAAGAAGTGCAACACCGCTGCAGCTGCAAAAGAGAGGGAGACGGCGTGGGAGAATGCATAAGTTTAAATGTAGGCTAGTCCTTTGCAATCACAATAATAGGCTATTACAGGAGAAAACTGCTTGAATGGTAGCCTATTAATTTATTTCTTTTAGGGGCAATCCCGCGGGGGAGAAGCGCACTTGGCAGCAGTTTAGGATGAAATATAAAAACACTGTTCAAACAGGTAAGACCTCCGCATAATCTCATGGGGGTACCTGATTTTGATCATGTTTTACATTGTAAAGTAAATATTAAGTGGCTGTTTGACTGTGCAGTTGTTTTATCCCCAACATAATGCTGTTTTCACACACATAAATGTCTTCTCATCTATATCATGTTCTTAAATAATTAAGCCTATTTAAACTAACACAGACTTCTACTCAGCCAACACAAAGAAGGCAGATGCCCGTAAAACGAGCATGCTTTTCTGACTGCCCTGCATACAGTTGCCTTACTCAAGTGCTCAGCGTCTCCGACATTGTACAAAAAACTTCCATTTGCAAAGAAACGCAGCGCAACACACAATATCTGCTGGGATGTGAGAGCATGACTACGATTGATAAAGTTGCAAATGTAAGGACGGATTAGGTTGTGTATGTAGATGATGGACTGTGACGTTAAACGGTACAGCTCAAAAAGATAATTGTGTGGAAATGCTAGAACATCTATGCGCGGTCTGATAACCATCTTCCGACAAATATTTAATTCTCTGTGCAGTAATGCTGCACCTTCATCCATGGGATCGTTATCAAAAGGACATGCCATGTTAGTGAAAAAAGTTGCCACTACTGTGCCTAATGGACTTCTAATATGATGACTCTGATTTTTTTAAATGACAGACGGCAGAACGGCTATGCCAAACTCGCCTGCTGACTGAATGAATGAGGAAATCGAATGGAGTGTGTGGCTCTGAAAGAGGGCGGAGAAAGAGAGAAACTGAGGTTCACTGAGAAAAACCTGGTCCCGACCAGGTTAGGTTCATAGAGTCTGTTACTACGGTAACTGACCGAGAGTTTAAGTTATCTCTCTCTCTGAAACAGGCTAGAGTTACCCCTCTTTCTCTGGTTTGAGCTACCTCCCTTTTTGAAATGGAAAACTCAGAGTTTCCCTCATTTCAGGGTTAACAGACTCTGAGTTTTCACTAAACCTGCTTTGTGAAACAGACCCCAGGTCTCTATTGTGTAAAGCAGTGTTAGTAAACAAATTAATATCAGATAATCATATTGATTTACTCAGTCTCACTGAAACCTGGCTGTGTCCAGATGAATATGTTAGTCTAAATGAGTCCACTCCTCCCAGTCATAATAATACCCACATTCCTCGAGTCAGCGGCCGAGGAGGGGAAGTTGCAGCCATTTTTAACTCTAGCATGTTAATCAGCCCTAAACCTAAACTAGATTATAATATACTAGATGTTTATCAGATAATGCTGTCACAAAATTTAAGGAAATGATTACTCCGTAGTTAAATTCAATACCATGTCCTTCAGGGGAACTGCCCATTGGTCCGACATCCCATTGTTCCGACCATATTAAACCCATTGTTCCGAAGTCCATTCTGAAATCATCATGATGTCCTGTGGTTAATGTCTGGTTAGGTTTAGGCATAAAAACCACTTGGTTAGGGTTAGGAAAAGATCATGGTGTGGGTTTAAACGAAAAAGAAAGTGGCAAACACATAAGCTGTGAGCCTGCTTCGCCTCAAGCCTTTCCTAGCTGACCCAGAGCCAGTCGCGGCGCACCATCAAGGTCTAAATACGCCCGCTGGGAGCCATTCAGCACCGCGGACCGTCGGACTAATGGGGTGTCGGACCAATGACATGGACCCGTCCTTCAGTAACAGAGGTTTCCTGTACCGACTTTAACCTCTCCCAAATTGATCATCTTGTCTATAGTGCCGTAGGCTTGCTACGAACAACACTCGACTCTGTAGCTCCTCTTAAAAAGAAGTTAACAAAGCAAAGAAAGTTCGCTCCCGTAAGTTAAAACAAATATCGCGATTGGCGATTAACCAAACTGGAAGAATCTCGTTTAATCTGGGCAGACAGTCTCAAAACTTATAAGAGGGTCCTCCGCAATGCCAGAGCAAACTATTACTTAGCATTAACAGAAGAAAACAAGAATAACCCCAGGTTTCTTTTCAGCACTGTAGCCAGGCTGACTGAGAGTCAAAGCTCTATTGAGCCTTGTATTCCTTTAGCCCTTAGCAGTAATGATTTTATGAGCTTTTTTAATGACAAAATTCTAACTATTAGAGGCAAAATTCATGACCTCCTGTCCTCAGATAGTACCTATCTAACCTCAAACACAGCTGTAAGACCTAATATATATTTAGATTGCTTCTCCCCAATTTCTCTTCAAGAATTGACTGCAGTGATTTCTTCATCTAAATCATCAATGTGTCTCTTAGACCCCATCCCAACTAGGCTATATAAGGAGGTCTTACTTTTAGCTAACACTCATATATTAGATATGATCAATATATCCTTATTAACAGGCTATGTACCACAGTCTTTTAAGTTAGCTGTAATTAAACCTCAGAGAGAACACACACACACACACACACACACACACACAAAATTCACTTTGCGTCAGTTTCTCCAAATCACCTTAGCATATGGGGTGACCATTATGGAGTGAGCTTTTAAGCACATAGGCCTACTACAATCAAAGCATAAGTTACCATTCGTACGGTTTTCTTTAAATAGCCTACAGCTTTTTCCACCGTTCGTTAGTTACTCACACCAAAGAGCGCACTTACAGGAACACCGAGACCTATCATGGACTTTGGTAAGAAAACTTTTACCATCTTTTTAAAACCATTCTCTTGTCCTTTAAGTTTCACAGCGATCCGTTAATTTATTATTATTTTCTATTTACAGACATCATCAATCTAACGGACGAAGGTTATCTCATGAGTATAACAACCTGTCCGACTGTAAGTCTTGTTCTCGTTGATGTTGTTAACGTACATCCCATACACATTTACTCATCTAATACACAATATATTCCGTTGTTTTTGTTTGTTTTACAGTCACAGTCGATGATCTGGAAGAGTTGAGGGAAATCATTCGTCAAGCGGAGGCCGAAGAAACTAAGCACTCTGCTGTACAAACGCTACATTCTTCTGCACCCGGGAGGAAGAGGTGGCGGATGCCCAGCACCAGCAGCAGCAGCAGTGACAGCGACGGTCGACCGAGTGTTTCTCGCAACGGTCGTAAAACCGGTGAGTCAAAAAAACCTTTTATTTTCTTTTTTAAAAAAAAGTAAAAACACAGGATCTGTGTCGGCTTCACGCTGCAATGCTACAAACATGAAGTTGGACCATTATCGATACATGTCCGATGTGAAACACAAGTCGGCACATAAACGTTCCCCCCTATCCAACAAACGTACATTGCATATGTGATATAGGTCCGATGTGAAACACGCGTCGGCTCATAAACGTTCCCCCCTAACCAACAAATGTATATTTCATATTTATTACTTGTTTTATTTCATTAAGAATACAATTTGAATAAAATAATGACTTTTAAAATGATCACTTTGCACTAGATGCACTCCCTTTTATCCACAGCTCATTTTCATTCACGGCTTCTCATTATTATTATTATAGCCTAATTGTTATTTATTGCCGTTTCTTGTATTTTGTACTTATTTGGCATGCCTAGTTTTTCAGTTTTAAATTTTGAAATCTTTAATCCGACTCTTTCCCCTTGACCGCTGTAACACTGGAATTTCTCAATTATGGGATTAATAAAGGTGTATCTTATCTTCTCTCTCTCTCTCTCTCTCTCTCTTTTTCAGCAAAAAGACCCAGAAAATGTACGCATAGTTTCAAATGTGCGACCTGTCAGAGGGAGAGACAAGAAATACATCAGGACCGTGAGCGATATCCTTTTGTGATGGGCCTTGGTATTTGAACGTAAGTTTTGTTTTTTATTTTTAGTTTTAGTTTTGTTTTCTGTAACCACGGATGAAAGCAACCGCCGTCCCTCAATACTTGATGATGCATGAATTAAACCAGAATGTATTAAATGAAACTCAGGAACCCGCTCAATCTTTATGTGAGGAACAAGAAAGTGATATAGATATGGGATATATATCTAACCAACAAACGTATATTTCATATTTATTACTTGTTATTTAATTTAGCATACAATATGAATAAAATAATGCATAATCCTCTCTCTCTCTATTTTTTTTTTCAGCAAAAAGACCCAGAAAATGTACGCGCGACCTTGTCAGAGGGAGAAAGAAGAAAATACATCTTCTCGTCGGTACTATGCTAAGGGCCATGAGCGAGATCCTCTTTGTGCTAGGCCTTGGTGTTTGAGTGTAAGTTTGGGTTGTTGTTGTTGTTTGGTTTTTTAAAATTTTGTTTGTTATTTTCTGTAACCATGGATGAAAGCAACCGCTGTCCTTCAATACTTGATGTGATGATACAAGAATTAAACCAGAATGTATTAAATGAAACTCGAGAACCCGCTCAGTCTTTATGCGAGGCACAACAAGATGTAGAAATCACCGACCCACTCACAGACATCAATATGGCTATCGCAGATCTTGATCATTCTCAAAGCATTTTAAACACTTAATTGGAGAACAAAGCCCCATCATTTCTTTTATCCCTGACCCATTCTCAGATACTGATGTTGCTATCGCCGAACTTAATCATACGCAAGCTGTTTTAAATACAATAAGCCAATGTCAAGATTTGTTAAATCAAATACCCGCCAATCCCTCGACCTCAAACGACACGCATTTGCAAACCGAGATTCGACTTGATAATAATCAAAGTGCCCAAAATCAAACGAGCGTCTTTAACGCCATAGACGCCGTAAATCATTTAGAAAATGTCCAACTCGCAACGTCTGACCGTCAAACTCAACAGCGAGGGGGCAACATAGAGGACATTCGTTCGGAAAATTTAGAACATCAACACACATCGCAGCGAGAAAACTCGCCTCAAAATTCGCCCTCGTCGAGGGTGGTGACACGACCTAGATTTAACAACGTTGAATCCAGCCATCCGCTCAACATCAACATTACCAAACTACATCGAGGTACGGCTGATTTTGGTGAATTTTACGTCAGGGTGTTTACAGAGATGGCGCAAGCGGTGACGAACGTCATTTCACAAGTCGAACGACAAGATGCGGTGCAGCACGAGTTGAGAGGCGATACTCTGCCTCAAGGCGCGTCCTGCATCATGAGCGGAGAGGAGTTTGATTTAACTCACTTACAGTCTTTCCTAGACCGCATTGTGCAATCTAACATGGCCGTTAAAACAGACGGTAATTTGGTATTCACCGTCCAACTCGTCAAAAACCCCCTAGGCGGGGGTCGAAGACTCTTGTCTAATACCTTAGACGGCGAGATTATTAAAAAAAAGTGACGGTCTCTGTGGGTCGTAATCAACGGCCACGACAACCAACTTTGTTTTGCGATTAATTTGGCTCACCTGCTTTACCCCGATATCGTCGATAGCGAAGCGTTTGCGCTCGGCAGAGACTTTCAAAGTAAGGCGGGTTTGAACAATCAGACCGCGGTAACGTTCGGCAATATAGCGAAATTTGAAAAAGTCTCAAACTGCAAAATTGTAGTGTTCTACAGAACCGACAACGCTCGAATGCTCTCTAAATTTGCGACCGATTCACCGAGAAGACAAAAGATGGTGTTTATGTTTCTGTTTGAAAAACACTACTACGGCATAACGAGCCTGAAATCCTTCCTAGGCTCGCCGTACGTGTGCGAGTATTGCTACGCGGGGTACACCTCCGTCGCGTGTCACTACTGCGAGGGTCATTGCTCCGTTTGCTCGGACCCCTCCTGTAGCGAGCAAGAGCTCCGACCCGTAGTTTGCGTCGACTGTAACAGAACGTGCCGTTCTTCGTTGAGTTTAGCCAAACACAAAGAGCCCGTAAAGATGCAAAAAATGCGACATGCTATACTACATCGCTATGAACGGTAATGGTAAACAACACGCGTGTCCAAAAGTCAAATGTAAAATCTGCGGCGTAACTGTAGAAAAAGACGAGAGTGAGGAGCACCTGTGTTACATACAGCGTTTACCCATCGAGACAAAACATACAGAGAAATTGATTTTCTACGATTTCGAGACGTACGTAGACTCGTCTGGAGCGCACGTCCCTTTTCTGGTGTGTACGAAAACCCTCGACGGCAAAAGGTGGAATGCTCAGGGCGTAGATTGCGCCAAACAGTTTATTTTGCATTTCAGATGACCCGTGTACAGAAAATCCGTCTTTATCGCTCACAGCGCTAGAGGATTTGACGGATACATTGTGCTCAACGCCATGCTGTCTCTGAACCTGAAGCCCGAGGCGCTCGTAATGCAGGGAAGCAAAGTCATACATTTCACCGACCCCGATTACGAACACAGATACATCGACAGTCTCAGTTTCTTGACATGCCGTCTGTCGGCTCTGCCCAAAGCCCTTGGTTTACCCGATAAAAACAAGGGTTTTTTTCTCCATCGATTTAGCTCCGAGAATCATTTAAAGTACGTAAGCCCCTACCCCGGGCCAGAGGCCTACGGCGTCAAACAAATGAGTAGAGAGGGCAAGAGAGAATTTGAAGCGTGGTACGAGACAGTGCGTCACGGCACGTTTAATTTTGAGAAAGAAGCCGTCCGCTACTGTCAAAACAACGTGGATATTCTCGCGTGAGCCTGCGACATTTTCAGAAAAGGTTACATCAACGAAACGGGCGTGGACCCTTTCAGTTGCGCCACCATCGCTTTGGCCTGCATGAAAGTGTTTCGCACAAATTTCCTACGTCATCCTGGCCATTCCTTCTCCCGACGACTATAGAAGACGTCGCAAAACCTACTCAAACGCCGGCGTTCAGTGGTTAGAGTGGGTGGCACATACCAAGGGTGTCTTTATTCAGCACGCGTTGAACGCGGGTGAAAAACAGATCGGTCGCTACTTTGTAGGCGGTTACGCCGAGGTCCAAGGCGTGAAAACAGCTTGGGAGTTTCTGGGTTGTTTTTATCACAGTTGTCCGTCCTGCTTTCAGCCCCACGACACCTGCCTTCTGACGGGCAGACCGTTTGACGAGTTACACACCTCCACCGCGAATACAGACGTTAGAGTCCGTCCACGGTCTCAAGGCGAACGTGATGAGAGAGCACGATTGGCTCGAGTTGAAAAAATCCCATCCGCCTCTGAGAGACTTTCTCAAGCGTGCCAAAACCCCCCAACCTTTGTCACCCCGCGACGCTTTGTACGGCGGTAGGACGAGCGCCGTGAGGCTGAGGTACACGACAGTGGGGAACGAAACCGTACACTACGTGGACGTGACATCCTTGTATCCCTACGTTAACTGCGCCTTTCCCTATCCTCTAGGACACCCCGAAATAGTTTACCGAGATTTCAAAGAGCCGCAAAACTACTTTGGGTTAATCAGGGCCGTCGTCTACCCTCCTCGAGGTTTGTTTTTCCCCATGTTGCCCTACAAAGCACCCTCGGGTAAACTGGTGTTCACCCTCTGTCGAACATGCGCCGATCTTAATTTTCAGGCCGGCTCGTATACCCACGATGATGAGGGCAGGGCGTTGACGGGGGTTTGGGTCACTCCCGAATTTAACAAAGCCTTGGAGTTGGGGTACCGCCTAGGTAAAATCACAGAGGTGTGGCACTTTGATAGACGCAGCGACAACATATTTGTAGAGTACATGCACACTTTTCTCAAGGGTAAACAGGAGGCCTCGGGCTACCCCGCCAAGGCCTCGGATCCGGAGAGTAGACGAAAGTACATTGCGGACTACGGGGCAAATCAAGGCATTTTGCTGGACACGGACAAAATTCAATCGAACCCGGCTAAAAGACAGGTGGCTAAGCTCTGTCTAAATAGCTTATGGGGAAAGTTTGCCCAGAGAAGTAACCTGAACCAGACTGTGCTCGTCAGGGAACCGGAGGAGTTTTTCAGTTACATGTTTTCAGAAAAACACAAAGTCAAATACTTTTCCTTCCTAAACAAGACCACGGCTCTGATTCAGTGGTGTCACGGCGATCCGTATATCGCACCTCCCAACAAGACGGACAACGTGTTTATCGCAGCATTCACCACAGCCTACGGCCGTCTAAAGTTATATGACTATTTGCATCAATTGCAAAATCGGGTACTTTACCTCGACACCGACTCTCTAATTTATGTCGCAAAAGAGGGAGAGAGGGGGCTCAAACTGGGTAATTATTTGGGAGACTTGACTGACGAGTTGGGGGGTGGCACCATACAAGAATTTGTGGCGGTGGGTCCTAAAAGTTACGCCTACTTGACCAGAAAAAACAAACGAGCCGTGCTGCGGGTGAAGGGCATTACTCAGACGCACGAATGTTGTGAAAAAATCAATTTTGACAGCGTGAAAGAGCTGGTAGAGGGTTACCTGCAAAACCACCGTACGGGGGAGAGGGAGGAGGAGGAGGGGTTTATCGAGACTCTTCAACACGGTATAAAGAGGGATAAAAACGGGTTTCTGCTTAAAAACTCGTCATTTTTAAAAAGGTTTCGTGTGGTATTTGACAAGAGACGACTGCTTTCCACAAGTGAAACTTTGCCGTTTGGCTATTGAAATGTTTTCCGCAGACCACCGGCCGATTGACTTTGATCCTGGACTGCGAGTGCCTTTCTCATGTCAGATTGTGGGACCCAGCGGTTGTGGAAAAACTTTTTTTGTAAAAAGTGTATTGGAAAACTGTCAAGATGTTTTATCTCAGGTGCCTGAAAATATTGTATGGATATATACTTTGTTCCAGCCTATGTACGGCCTATGAACTGCAAAAGATGAATAAAAAGATTAAATTTGTCGAAGGCTTGCCTGATTCTTTTGATGATGAGAACCTGTTTCCCCCCGATCAAAGTCACTTGATTATCTTAGATGACGTCATTTTTCAGGCCTCCGACCATCCTGAAGTAGTCAAGATTTTTACACAATACAGACACCACAGGAACATGAGCGTCATGATGTTGACGCAAAATGTTTTTCATCGGGGCAAACACAGTCGGACCATCAGCTTAAACAGTATTCCTCGAGGCACCAGCCGAGGAGGGGGAGTTGCAGCCATTTTTAACTCTAGTCTGCTAATCAGCCCTAAACCTAAACTAGATTATAATTCATTTGAAAGCCTCGTTCTTAGTCTTTTACATCCGACCTGGAAAACCTCGCAGCCACTTTTATTTGTTATAGTGTACCGTGCTCCTGGCCCGTATTCTGAATTTGTATCTGAATTCTCAGAGTTTTTATCCAGTTTAGTTCTTAAATCAGATAAAGTTATTATTGTAGGCGATTTTAACATTCATGTCGACATTGATAATGACTCCCTGGCTACCGCGTTTATCTCATTATTAGACTCCATTGGCTTCAGTCAGGGTGTACATGAACCCACTCACTGTTTTAACCATACCCTCGATCTAGTTCTGACGTATGGAATTGAAATTGATAATCTAAAAGTCTTTCCACAGAATCCCTCGCTATCGGATCATTATCTGATTACTTTTGATTTCTTTTTACTCGATTACACGCCACTCAGCAACAGTTAGTATACTAGATGTTTATCAGATAGTGCTGTCGCAAAATTTAAGGAAAAGATTACTCCGTCGTTAAATTCAATACCAAGTCCTTCAGTAACAGAGGTTTCCTGTACCGACTTTGATCATTTTGTCGATAGCGCCGTAGGCTCGCTGCGAACAACACTTGACTCTGTAGCACCTCTTAAAAAGAAGTTAAAAAAGCAAAGAAAGTTTGCTCCTTGGTATAAATCTCACACCCGTAAGTTAAAACAAATGTCACGAAAATTTGAAAGGAATTGGCGATTAACCAAACTGGAAGAATCTCATTTAATCTGGACAGACAGTCTCAAAACTTATAAGAAGGGCCTCCGCAATGCCAGAGCAAACTATTACTCAGCATTAATAGAAGACAAATAGAGCCGCGAGCGGCAATCTGCGGGTTCTAACCTGTTCCGCCCCAAACCAGCCATTGTGACCCTCACCACCCACCATGACCCTCATCTGCCGTAGTGCAAGACGTTCCCCACTCTGTCCCTGAAAGCTCCAAGCAATACATACTCTTTCCAAGTCACACATTTCTTGAAATCGGGTTTTCAGCTCGCCTACATGCTAATAACATTTCTGGTATACTTTCACATAGAGACTCCATTTGAACATCAAAACAGAAATTGAAATTTTACCTATTGATGCGTATTTCAAAGTTTCAATAGGTATTTTAGTGTTTAAGCAATCACAGTTCCATGATCATGATAATTTTGGGAGAAATCTGGAGATAATTATAGCGCCCCCATAAGGCCGATTGGGACCAAATGTTTTGAGCAGTATTTGGATGTCATTTATAGTCCATGTACCACGTTTCATGTCCCTAGGTCCTTCCAGCTGGTCATAAATTAATAAAACGCAAATTATGACGGTTAATGACGAATAGGCCACGCCCACTTTCACCTATCAACATGGCACTCAAGATATTAGTTAATAGCCACCCCTAGAGCATGCATACCAAATTTGGTGAAATTCCATCCAATGGTCTTTGAGATACAGATGTGTGGCATTTATAGCTCCCCCTATGGGCTGAGCTCAAAATGCTTTGGTAGGCAGCTTCCAAGTCTCATTGTGGACCTACCCACCAAGTTTAGTGATGATAGGTCAAAGGGTGTGGAAGTTATGGCCAATCAATTCTAAGCTCCGCCCACAGCAAAGATTCATTGGTCCGTGGCGGCCATGTTTTTTGACCAATCTGGTTCATTTATAATAGAAATGTGTCTTGTCATCCCCCAAAGCCGTGTACCAAGTTTGGTGTTGATTGAATTAAAATTGTAAAAGTTTATGTCATGTTACTGTTTTTCAAATTATGCAAATTAGCAAAAATTTAGTCAGGCGGAGCTTAATGGTCCTTGAGGCTTTTGTAGAGCACATTGAGCTGGACCTGTGTGTCAAGTTTCAAGTCATTCGGACTTATGGTGTGAGGCGTGGCCTCCCACAACAGTCATTATTCAGCCTTCATTACAGTGCCACCATGTGGCCGACTGGGCTCATATTTTAATAAAAGTTGATGCACATCATTTCCAATCATTGGGCCAAGTTTCAGGTTTCTGGCTCATTCCAGCTCACGGGAATTTGAGCTCAAGCGGCAGACAACAAAAAATAATAATAAATATAGCCGCGAGCGGTAATTTGCGGGTTCTAACCTGTTTCGCCCCAAACCAGCCACCGTGACCCTCACCACCCACCGTGACCCTCATCTGCCGTAGTGCAAGACGTTCCCCACTCTGTCCCTGAAAGCTCCAAGCAATACATACTCTTTCCAAGTCACGCATTTCTTGAAATCGGGTTTTCAGCTCGTCTACATGCTAATCAAATCAAATTTAAAGCTGCTGGCTAAAGCTAAATGTAGATTCAGTAAGATTGTTATTCACGTTGGCGGCAATGACACCCGGTTACGCCAATTGGAGGTCACTAAAATTAATATTGCTTCGGTGTGTGAATACGCAAAAACCATGTCGGACTCCGTAGTTTTCTCTGGACCCCTCCCAAATCTGACCAGTGATGACATGTTTAGCCGCATGTCATCATTTAACCGCTGGCTGTCCAGGTGGTGTCCAGCAAACGATGTGGGTTTTGTTAATAATTGGCAAAACTTTCTGGGGAAAACCTGGTCTTATTAGGAGAGACGGCATTCATCCCACTTTGGATGGAGCTGCTCTCATTTCTAGGAACCTGGCAAACTTTATTAGTAATTTAAATCCCTGACAACCCAGAGTTGAGACCAGGACTCGGAGACGCAGTCCTAAACGCCTCTCTGAGCTTCTAGTTCAGTTACCCAGCCATAGTTTTAATAGTTTTATACAAACGGTGTCTGTCCCCCGACTGCCTAAATTATCTAAATCTAAAATTAAACAAAGAGGAGTTGTGCATAACAACCTCATAAAAATTAAAACCTCTTCTGTGACAGAAAGACAAAACAGGAGAATTAAATGCGGACTGTTAAATATCAGGTCTCCATCGTCTAAAGCAGTGTTAGTAATGGTATTAATATCAGATAATCATATTGATTTACTCAGTCTCACTGAAACCTGGCTGTGTCAAGATGAATATGTCAGTCTAAATGAGTCCACTCCTCCCAGTCATAATAATACCCACATTCCTCGAGGCAGCGGCCGAGGAGGGGGAGTTGCAGCCATTTTTAACTCTAGCCTGTTAATCAGCCCTAAACCTAAACTAGATTATAATTCATTTGAAAGCCTCGTTCTTAGTCTTTTACATCCGACCTGGAAAACCTTGCAGCCACTTTTATTTGTTATAGTGTACCGTGCTCCTGGCCCGTATTCTGAATTTGTATCTGAATTCTCAGAGTTTTTATCCAGTTTAGTTCTTAAATCAGATAAAGTTATTATTGTAGGCGATTTTAACATTCATGTCGACGTTGATAATGACTCCCTGGCTACCGCGTTTATCTCATTATTAGACTCCATTGGCTTCAGTCAGGGTGTACATGAACCTACTCATTGTTTTAACCATACCCTCGATCTAGTTCTGACGTATGGAATTGAAATTAATAACCTAAAAGTCTTTCCACAGAATCCCTCGCTATCGGATCATTATCTGATTACTTTTGATTTCTTTTTACTCGATTACACGCCACTCAGCAACAGTTACTATACTAGATGTTTATCAGATAGTGCTGTCGCAAAACTTAAGGAAAAGATTACTTCGTCGTTAAATTCAGTACCAATACCTTCAGTAACAGAGGTTTCCCGTGCCGACTTTAACCTCTCCCGAATTGATCATTTTGTTGATAGCACCGTAGGCTCGCTACGAACAACACTCGACTCTGTAGCTCCTCTTAAAAAGAAGTTAAAAAAGCAAAGAAAGTTCGCTCCTTGGTATAACTGTCAAACCCGTAAGTTAAAACAAATATCAAATTTGAAAGGAATTGGCGATTAACCAAACTGGAAGAATCTCGTTTAATCTGGACAGACAGTCTCAAAACTTATAAGAGGGGCCTCCGCAATGCCAGAGCAAACTATTACTCAGCTCTAATAGAAGACAATAAGAACAACCCCAGGTTCCTTTTCAGCACTGTAGCCAGGTTGACTGAGAGTCAAAGCTCTATTGAGCCTTGTAGTCCTTTAGCCCTTAGCAGTAATGATTTTATGAGCTTTTTTAATGACAAAATTCTAACTATTAGAGGCAAAATTCATGACCTCCTGTCCTCAGATAGTACCTATCTAACTTCAAACACAGCTGGAAAACCTAATATATATTTAGATTGCTTCTCCCCAATTTCTCTTCAAGAATTGACTGCAGTGATTTCTTCATCTAAATCATCCTCGTGTCTCTTAGACCCCATCCCAACTAGGCTACTTAAGGAGGTCTTTCCTTTAGTTAACACTCATATATTAAATATGATCAATATATCCTTATTAACAGGCTATGTACCACAGTCTTTTAAGGTAGCTGTAATTAAACCTCTACTAAAAAAGCCCACCCTGGATCCAGAGGTGTTAGCCAACTATAGACCAATATCTAATCTTCCCTTTATGTCAAAGATCCTTGAGAAAGTAGTCGCAGACCAGCTGTGTGATTTTCTTCATGATAATAATTTATTTGAGGAATTTCAGTCAGGATTTAGAGTGCATCATAGCACTGAGACAGCACTAGTTAAAATTACAAATGACCTTCTGATTGCTTCAGACAAAGGACTTGTCTCTGTACTTGTTTTATTAGATCTTAGTGCGGCGTTTGACACAATTGACCATCAAATTCTACTGCAGAGACTGGATCACTTAATTGGCCTAAAAGGTTCTGTACTGAGCTGGTTTAAATCTTATTTATCTGATCGTTTTCAGTTTGTTCACGTTCATAATGAATCGTCCTTACGTACCAAAGTTTGTTTTGGAGTTCCGCAAGGTTCTGCGCTCGGACCAATCCTATTTACTCTATACATGCTTCCTTTAGGTAACATCATTAGAAATCACTCTATAAATTTCCATTGTTATGCGGATGATACTCAGCTGTATTTATCGATGAAGCCAGAAGAAAGTAATCAATTAACTAAACTCCATAACTGCCTTAAAGACATAAAAACTTGGATGAGCACCAATTTCCTGATGTTAAATTCAGACAAAACTGAAGTTATTGTTCTTGGCCCCAAACAACTCAGAGATTCTTTATCTGATGACATAGTTTCTCTAGATGGCATTGCTCTGGCCTCTAGCACTACCGTAAGAAACCTTGGAGTAATATTTGATCAAGATCTGTCTTTTAATTCTCATTTAAAACAAACCTCACGGACTGCATTTTTTCATCTGCGTAATATTGTGAAAATTAGGCCTACCCTGACCCGAAAAGATGCAGAAAAATTGGTCCACGCTTTTGTTACCTCAAGGCTGGATTACTGTAACTCTCTATTATCAGGTAGCTCTAGTAAGTCCTTAAAAACTCTCCAGCTAATTCAGAATGCAGCAGCACGTGTACTAACAGGAACTAAGAAACGAGATCATATTTCTCCTGTTTTAGCTTCTCTGCACTGGCTCCCTGTAAAATCCAGAATTGAATTTAAATCCTACTGTTAACTTATAAAGCTCTAAATGGTCAAGCTCCGTCATATCTTAGAGAGCTCATAGTGCCATATTATCCCACCAGAACACTGCGCTCTGAGAACGCAGGGTTACTCGTGGTCCCTAAAGTCTCCAAAAGTAGATCAGGAGCCAGAGCCTTCAGCTATCAGGCTCCTCTCCTGTGGAATCATCTTCCTGTTGCGGTCCAGGAGGCAGACACCGTCTCCACATTTAAGACTAAACTTAAGACTTTCCTCTTTGATAAAGCTTATAGTTAGGGCTGGCTCAGGCTTGCCCTGTACCAGCCCCTAGTTAGGCTGACTTAGGCCTAGTCTGCCGGAGGAGCCCCCATAATACACCGGGCACCTTCTCTCTCTCTCTCTCTCTCTCTCTCTCTCTCTCTCTCTCTCTCGTATTCTATTACTGCATCTTGCTAACTCGGCCATTCTGGATGTCACTAACTCGGCTTCTTCTCCGGAGCCTTTGTGCTCCACGGTCTCTCAGATTAACTCATATCGCAGCGGTGCCTGGACAGCGTGACGTGTGTGGTTGTGTTGCTGCCGTGGTCCTGCCAGATGCCTCCTGCTGCTGCTGCCATCATTAGTCATTAGTCATACTTCTACTGTTATTATACACATATGACTATTGTCACACATGTATACTGCCAGATATTAATACATACTTTCAACATATTGTACCGCAGTAGCCAGAACTATAACTATAATATTATTACTTTCAATAATGTTGTTGTAAGCTACTGTCATTACCTGCATCTCTCTCTCTCTCTCTCTCTCTCTCTCTCCCTCTCTCTCTTTCTCTGTCTCATTGTGTCATGTGGATTACTGTTAATTTGTTATGCTGATCTGTTCTGTACAACATCTATTGCACGTCTGTCCGTCCTGGAAGAGGGATCCCTCCTCAGTTGCTCTTCCTGAGGTTTCTACCGGTTTTTTTCCCCGTTAAAGGGTTTTTTTGGGGGGAGTTTTTCCTTATCCGCTGCGAGGGTCATAAGGACAGAGGGATATCGTATGCTGTAAAGCCCTGTGAGGCAAATTGTGATTTGTGATATTGGGCTTTATAAATAAAATTGATTACCTGGTCTTGTTTAAAAACCCCAGAGATAGGTTACAGATAAATATATTGGCTCAGCAATTTTTTTCAGAAAGCTTTGAAGATGCCACCAGAGACGCTCACGGTTATTTAATCGTAGATCTCACCCCAAATTGTCCAGAACAATACAGACTGAGATCGGGGTTGTTACCGGAGCAGTGGCCCGTCATCTATCTACCTAAATCACGGTCTTCCTGAATCGTCATCGTCATCGTCATCATCATCATCATCGTCGTCGTCGTCATGTCTGCGCGTTTAAAAAGGAACGCTCCCTTACTGCATGCTTTGTGTCACGCCACGCCTCAGAGGCGTAAAGATATTCTCAACCACGGCTCTTCCGACTTTCTTCAGTCTTTGTGCAAACTCTCTTTAAATGTTTTGAAAGGAAACATTCCCCTGACCAGGGCTCAATATCAAAAACTCAAAAGGCAAAAGAAAATTATCAAATTGCTGGCAAATAAAAAAGCCAGCCTAAAAACCAAGTGCCGAGCTCTGATGACCCAGTCCGGAGGGTTTCTATTGCCTCTGCTTTCGGCGGTTGTGCCCATCTTTGGACAGCTTCTAGGAGGACTAATTAATAGGCGCTGATCAGAAAGAAAAAGAAAAAAGAAAAAAAAATGTCTCAAAAGATGTTTCTGGTCACGCCTCAACAGCTGAGCCGTATGAGTCAGACTTTGGGCAACAACAACAACTACGACGGTGAATCTCAGGCCATGAGACGTATGGCTGAAAATGATTTAGACGCAAAAATGAGGGATATATTAAAAGAACGGGGGCTTAATCCTTATGAAAAAATTAAAAAATATAACACTCTGTTACAAAGATACTTCACCCTGGTCAAACAAGGGGAGGAGGAACGTCGACTTTACCTAAAGACGGCGAGAGGCCTACCTCGCGACTCTGACGCGCCGGAAGAAAAACCGGATGAAAATGAAGAAAAGAGCGAGAAAGAGGTAGGACTGGATGAGACGGCTCGCGAGGTACTGCAAAATCTTCCTCAGCGCGACCACAAAAATGCCGAGTATATTATGAAGAAACTAGTCAAGAGCCAGGACGGGTGGACTCCCAAGGGTGAATTTATTCACGAGGGAAAGATTGTGAGAGGTTCGCATATGATTGACTTGTTTAAAAACCTAATAGTCTCTTATAAAAAGAAATCTCCAACGCCCAAGGGATGGACGGGGTTTTTGAATACGCTGACGGAGCTCAACATACCGATAAGCTTGGTGACCAATCCTCATGCTCGCGCTCAATATCGTCAACTCAAAACCGTCGGAGGGTGGCGTGAAGGAGAGCGAGCAGAAGAAGAAGAGGAAGAAGGAGAAGAGGGGGCCGTAGCGCCGGTCGAGAGGGAGAAAGGAAAGCAGAAAAAACAAGATTTAATTCCGTTTGCGGAGGAGGAGGAGGAGGAATGGGTTACGCTGGTAAAAAGGAGTGAAAGAAAAAAGTGGAAAACGGCCACTCTTTGGATTAATTATACGGCGTGATAATAACTTTAATAAAAGAGTAGTACAATAACAACAACGTTGACGTTTGTCTTGTCTTTTCTTTTAATTGTTAAACAAGTTGTAACAATCTTCGAACATTTCTAGAGAACAGGCGGTGTAGTAAAAAGAATCTGCTTGTTGAATCCTTGTACAACGTTGATATTTTTTCACAAACTTTGATACCATTTCATCATTTTTTACGACGTCATCGTGATACAGAGATAGCACGCTCTCAAAAGGTAGCCTGCAGGCCCTATGACATAAATAATAAACACAATGCTGTCCACAGGCGGTCGACGCGACATCTTGAAGTTGTCTTTTCTGGTACAGTAATGTTTTCTTACAACGGCTTTTTAAAAATTGTAACACGGTTTTCGGGTAATAGACAAAGTCGGGTGGCAGTCCGAACGAGTTGAAAAAAGTGGCACTCCTGTCTTGGTCCAGAGTGAGCGCTAGCCAGTGTTCTCCGGGCTGATGACTAGGATGCGTGTTGACGATCATGTAGGCGGGACGTCTGAATGAGCGCGTCAGCGCCGGTAGTTGGTCCGAAGCCCACACGCCGCAAAACGCATCTCCCAGTAAATGTCGCATGACACTTTCCAGTTGGTGGTTATTCATATTCTTTCTTTCTTTCTTTTCTCAATAATAATCCACCAGCACTTGACGTTTGGAGTTGATCTCCAAAATACTCTCATAACACGCGTACACGATCAGAGTGGTTGTATGCGGCAGGGGAACTCTGAATCTCATTTCCAACCTCAAGCACCCGCTGGAGACCGGGGACAAGGCGTCTGCGTCTTCGGCCGTGTTGAGATTAAACACAAACAACGAGTAACCCTGGTTAAAATCCTCCCTGTCGATGCCCAGCGGCAAATCTTTCAGGTGTCTTCCCGTGGCCGTATACATGTTGTAAAACTCTCTGACCGACTGGCCTTGGTCGAATTGAGGCTGGAAAGCTTTGGCGGGCATCTGTCTGCCGTCCTGACAGAGGGCCAAGTATTCCACATCATTGTGAGCAAAGTTGAAGGGCGACAGGTCACTTTTTCCCGTAAAGGCTTTGTGGTTCACCATAGCCAACACTACATATTTCGGCATCGTGCCCAAAAAGAGATTTTCTTGATTACATACTCGAGTATTTTCCGGGATGGAGTAAGTTTTCACGTTCAGTCAATTCAATCAATCAATCAATCAATCAATTTCATTTATAAAGCCCAATATCACAAATCACAATTTGCCTCACAGGGCTTTACAGCATACGACATCCCTCTGTCCTTATGACCCTCACAGCGGATAAGGAAAAACTCCCCCCAAAAAAACCCTTTAACGGGGAAAAAAAAACGGTAGAAACCTCAGGAAGAGCAACTGAGGAGGGATCCCTCTTCCAGGACGGACAGACGTCCAATAGATGTCGTACAGAACAGATCAGCATAATAAATTAACAGTAATCCATATGACACAATGAGACAGAGAGAGAGAGAGAGAGAGATGCAGGTAATGACAGTAGCTTACAACAACATTAATGAAAGTAATAATATTATAGTTATAGTTCTGGTTACTGCGGTACAATATGTTGAAAGTATGTATTAATACCTGGCAGTATACATGTGTGACAATAATCATATGTGTATAATAACAGAAGAAGTATGACTAATGACTAATGATGGCAGCAGCAGCAGCAGAAGGCATCTGGCGAGACCACGGCAGCAGCACAACCACACACGTCACGCTGTCCAGGCACCGCTGCGGTATGAGTTAATCTGGGAGACAGTGGAGCACAAAGGCTCCGGAGAAGAAGCCGAGTTAGTGACATCCAGAATGGCCGGGTTAGCTAGATGCAGTAATAGGATACGAGAGAGAGAGAGAGAAGGAGAGAAGGGGCCCGGTGTATTATAGAGGGGTCCTCCGACAGACTAGGCCTAAGTCAGCCTAACTAAGGGCTGGTACAGGGCAAGCCTGAGCCAGCCCTAACTATAAGCTTTATCAAAGAGGAAAGTCTTAAGTCTAGTCTTAAATGTGGAGACGGTGTCTGCCTCCTGGACCGTAACAGGAAGATGATTCCACAGGAGAGGAGCCTGATAGCTAAAGGCTCTGGCTCCTGATCTACTTTTGGAGACTTTAGGGACCACGAGTAACCCTGCGTTCTCGGAGTGCAGTGTTCTGGTGGGATAATATGGCACTATGAGCTCTCTAAGATATGATGGAGCTTGACCATTTAGAGCTTTATAAGTTAACAGTAGGATTTTAAATTCAATTCTGGATTTTACAGGGAAGCTGTACAAAGCTGACGCGGGACAAAGGATAGAGCGCGTTACCCCTCAACAGGGCCACCGCGTGACCCAGACGCACCGCGGGGGAAACGGTCGTTTTCTTGACAAACAAAGAAGCGCCCAATATTTTTAATTTAAAATTAGTGTTAGCGGCTTGCATGAGACAGAAGGCGGTCAGTTTAATTCTCAGATCCACAGAGTTCAAGAGAAGTCTCTCGCAGAAAAGTATGTCGGCGTGGAGAGGGCCCGGCAGGTGAAGCTCGCGGGAATTAGCGGTGAACCGAGCTCTCTTCACCAGACCTTTGTTAGGTCCGTTATTTGTCACCACAGAATCCATTCAGCCTGCTGTGTCTTTGTAAAATAACCCGGCGGTAAACTGACTTTTTAGAGAATCTTCTGAAAAGTTGAGGAGGGTTTCGATCATGGCTCTGTACAGGTGAGTGGCGCTGGCACTGACTGAAAATGGTATTCAGAGGATAATTCACGAGGCCTGCGGGCGCGTCGTTATCCAGGTTCGTACCGTCCGCCTTGGTAATTTTCAGTCGCAGGTGTAGCAAGGTGTCGTTCAAATCCAAATATTTTTCGCCGTCTCCGGGAATGAAAAACTCTATAGGCCCCGAGTCTGTAATGGCCGATAAAGGCAAAATCTCTGCGTAGAGCTTTTCGTCTATAGACAGCTGCGTCATGGGGGCTGAAAATAAATCCAGCTCCGCCATGCTGCACTCGGCCAATTTGTGATGTAAAAGATGATGTTGTAGAATGCATCGGCCACTGAACCGTCTTTTACAAGTTGCAATTGATGGACTCGGGGCTCATCCTACTCTCCAATGTGCTATGTGTGAGCTCAGTCCTGCGTGTTCTTTAATGAAGCAATAGAAGAAGATATTCGGTCTCAGTTAATGTAGTTTATTAAGCAGTAAAGGAATAAAATTACAGAGCTCTGGGTCTCAACTTCACGTCCCTGACGAACAACAAAGGTGTGTCAGTTCACGAAGTCTGACCTCCTGTCCTTTCCCTGACCCAGTATATTTGAGCGTAACAGAGTGTCATTGTGCACGCAAGGCGTTGTCCTCTTCTCATTGGCAGTTCCACTTCCTCCTTCACCACACCACGCCCCTGCCTCGTGTTAATCTGACTCCTTCCCGCTGACAGTGGGGGCGTGGTTCCTGTTTTGAAAGACAAGAGAACAACACAACTCCCTACACGTGCTGTACCTTACTATCTGTACATCACTTTCTATTCTTACTACCATATATGAAACTAATTATCTAAGCGTTGCAGTATGTGCTCCTCAGACTTCATGTCTCTTCCTCTCCTGTACTTCTCCACTTCTGCAAAGCAAACACATTCAGATCAGCTGAAATCATCTCAGTATTCTCATTGTTCACACATCTAAAATTTATATAGTGAAACACAACTGATAGTAAAACATATAAAATCATTCTATTCCCAACACAATGTGGACCGTACCAACACATCCCAGGGTGTATGTACAGATTGGGACCTAACTATATCCAACATGGATTCCAATCGAGTTACTTTAACGTCCCTGTTCAAACCTGCGTGATTCACAGTCATTTTGTTTTTAATAACCTGATCCAAAACACGGATTAAATGACAAATGACCGCGTGTTCCTCTACACGAGTTTAGTCCAGTAGTGACCCATTTTCATTCTATAAGCCAAAACTCCAGAGCTTGGTCTACGATTTCAATCTTTTCCTCGTCCCCTTTGGTCATCGTGTTGTAAATCTTGGCGACTGAGTGTTCGATGCGTCTCATCGTCTTAAAGTCATGCAGCAGGAAATCACAAGCGCCCCGGACCCGGTACTCGGACACGCAGAGACGGCGAGCGTTAAGAGCTCGTTGGATGGTAGGGATAAACCGACCCATCCAAAGTCTTTCCATCAGCTGGGAGTGGTGTACCTCGTAAAAATAGTCCGGCGTCTCTTCCAGACATTCGTGCTGACACTGACTCGGATGGTTGATTTGACACCCGTTGCCAATTTCCTTTCTGTACCGGGCCAAAACATACAGCAGCAGTTTACTCACTACGGCTCTCACCGTATTCAGAAATGCCACAGACAGCACCAAGTCCGTTTCATCGTGCATTGCTTTACAAGGAGGTCCAGTTCGCACATCTGCGGCGGTGGGAGCGGGCCGTGAAGAAGAACCATCGCTGTCGGGTGAATCGGGCGTTGTTGGAGTCGATAGAGGAGGACTAGAAGGAAAGCCCTGGGAGGGCTGCAGCGGCGGAGAAGGAGAGGCCCAACGCCTCAGCGACGGCGGTGCCGAAGAAGGCCTGATAAGGCCGGCCTCTGGCGATGAAGGAGCTGGTGAAGGCCTGATAAGGTCGGCCTCTGGCGTTGAAGGAGCTGATGAAGGCGGGAGAGACATGTTTTTCAGAGTCCGTCGGTTGTTTTTTAACGTCCGTCCCAGTCGTAGCTTTTTTAAACGTATTGGTACGGAGGGAGGGAGAGAGGGAGGAGTCTTCTAAAACAGCGTTTTTTTCACAAGCATAATGTCTCTAGAGCTCCGACTGCTGGCAAAGAGTTCCTTAATATTTTCCGCATTTTCCTCCATCATTTCCAACCAGTCTGTGAGAGGAATGCGTAATGACGCCTGGAATACAAAAACAAATTCATCCGGGTGTTTGTCTTTCAGCGACACCTGACGACTGGCTCGATAGAACCATCTGCCTGAAGCGGTGGGCGGGAGTGGGTGAAAGGTCACCATCCATCATCTTTAAATTTGACGGAAAGTGTATTATTCATTCTCTAACCTCTCCTAAAAATGCCCACCCTGGATCCAGAGGTGTTATCCAACTATAGACCAATATCTAATCTTCCCTTTCTTTCAAAGATCCTTGAGAAAGTAATCGCAGACCAGCTGTGTGATTTTCTCCATGATAATAATTTATTTTTATTTCAATCAGGATTTAAAGTGCATCATAGCACTGAGACAGCACTAGTTAAAATTACAAATGACCTTCTGATTGCTTCAGACACAGGAGTCATCTCTGTACTTGTTTTATTAGATCTTAGTGTGGCGTTTGACACTATTGACCATCAAATTCTGGTACAGAGACTGGAACACTTAATTGGCTTAAAAGGTCCTGCACTAAGCTGGTTTAAATCTTATTTATCTGATCGTTTTCAGTTCGTTCACGTTCATAATGAATCATCTTTACCTGCTAGTTTGTTTTGGAGTTCCGCAAGGTTCTGTGCTCGGACCAATCCTATTTACTGCTTCCTTTAGGTAAAATCATTAGAAATCACTCTGTAAATTTCCATTGTTATGCGGATGATACACAGTTGTATTTATCTATGAAGCCAGAAGAAAGTAATCAATTAACTAAACTCCATAATTGCCTTAAAGACATAAAAACCTGGATGAGCACCAATTTTCTGACATTCAGACAAAACTGAAGTTATTGTTCTTGGCCCCAAACAACTCAGAGACTCTTTATCTGATGACATAGTTCCTCTATATGCCATTGCTCTGGCCTCTATCACTACCGTAAGAAACCTCGAAGTAACATTTGATCAAGATTTGTCTTTTAATTCTTATTTAAAATAAACATCACAGACTGCATTTTTTCATCTGCGTAATATTGCAAAAATTAGGCCTATCCTGACCTGAGAAGATGCAGAAAAATTGGTCCACGCTTTTGTTACCTCAAGGCTGGATTACTGTAACTCTCTATTATCAGGTAGCTCTAGTAAGTCCTTAAAAACTCTCCAGCTAATTCAGAATGCAGCAGCATGTGTACTAACAGGAACTAAGAAACGAGATCACATTTCTCCTGTTTTAGCTTCTCTGCACTGGCTCCCTGTAAAATCCAGAATTGAATTTAAAATCCTACTGTTAACTTATAAAGCTCTAAATGGTCAAGCTCCATCATATCTTAGAGAGCTCATAGTGCCATATTATCCCACCAAAGTCTCCAAAAGTAGATCAGGAGCCAGAGCCTTCAGCTATCAGGCTCCTCTCCTGTGGAATCATCTTCCTGTTACGGCAGATACCGTCTCCACATTTAAGACTAGACTTAAGACTTTCCTCTTTGATAAAGCTTATAGTTAGGGCTGGTTCAGGCTTGCCTTGTACCAGCCCCTAGTTAGGCTGACTTAGGCCTAGTCTGCCGGAACACCCCTATAATACACTGGGCACTGTGTCATATGGATTACTGTTAATTTATTATGCTGATCTGTTCTGTACGACATCTATTGCACGTCTGTACGTCCTGGAAGAGGGATCCCTCCTCAGTTGCTCTTCCTGAGGTTTCTACAGTTTTTTTCCCCCATTAAAGGGTATTTTTTGGGGGAGTTTTCCTTATCCGCTGTGAGGGTCCTAAGGGACAGAGGGATATCGTATGCTGTAAAGCCCTGTGAGGCAAATTGTGATTTGTGATATTGGGCTTTTTAAATAAAATTGACTGATTGATTGACATCCTCCACCCTTCCCTCTCCCCTCCTACCAGAGGAGTTATACAGTCTGATAGCCCGGGGGACAAAAGAGTTTCTGAGTCTGTCAGTGGAGCAGCTCTGTGACAGCACCCTGCCACTAAATGTGCTCCCCTGCTGTGTGATGAAAGTGTGCAGAGGGTGGCTGGCATTGTCAAGTATTGCCAGAAGCCTGGACCGAGTTCTTTGTTCCACCACTGCCTCCACAGAGTCCAACTCCATGTCTACAACTGAACCGGCTTTTCTGATGATCCTGTTCAGCCGCTTGTTGTCTTTCCTCCTGGTGCTGCCTCCCCAGCAGACCACAGCATAAAAGAGAACACCAGCGACCACTGACTGGTAAAACATCTGCAGGAGTTTTGTGCAGACATTGAAGGATGCTAGCCTCCTCAGGAAGTACATCCTGCTCTGCCCCTTTCTGTAGATGAAGTCGGTGTTCAGTGACCAGTCCAGTTTGTTGTCCAGCTCCAGCCCAAGGTACTTGTAGGATCCCACAACCTCGACCTCCAGCCCCTCGATGCTGACTGGCCGTGGAGGTGGGGACGCTCGCCAGAAATCAACCACCATCTCCTTGGTTTTTGCAGCATTGAGCTGCAGCTGGTTTCTGTGACACCACCCGACAAAGTCCTTCACTAGGTTCCTGTACTCCTCCTCCCCTCCTCTAACTCACGCCACAATAGCAGTATAATCTGAAAATTTCTGCACGTGGAAGAGTTCATATAAATGTTGTCATGGTAGAAGTAATTTTAACACCTTTCACTAGTATAGACTACTAGTCTAATCTATAACAATGCACATCAATTTGTAAATATGAAACTTACAACATATAAAACAAACTACCTGCAAAGTAACTATAGCTATCAAATAAATGTAGCTTGAGCAGAATGTACAGTATTTAGTATATATATATATATATATATATATATGTATTAAGTAGCACAAAATGAAAATACCCAAAGTACAAGTACATCAAATTTGTACTTAAGTACAGTAGCTACTTGAGTAAATATACTTAGTTATTGTCCATCACTGCATTTGTCTCATCATTATGCTTTCTGTCTACATTTTTATGTAGACTTGACAGTTTACTTGGTACACCTAGAAAAATAACAAAAGCAGTTTAATATTGTATTAAGTCTAACATTTTATTGAAGTGTTGAGTTGTAGATGTAGATGTGTGTTACTGCTGTCAGTATAATCCAGTACAGTTCAACAGAACTGTACTGGATTATAGTGACAGCAGTTTCTTATTTAGTTTATCCTCACCAATATAAATGGGATCAAACAGGTCAGATGTTAAGCGGAAAATTTTATTCAGCCACACTTCGGACATCAGGTATATAATTCATATCAGATAATTAATATTTAAAACGCTGTTGAATAAATACTACAATAAACACAATTAATCTTTAAATACAATAAATAAATTACAATAAATTCTTAAATTAAAATCATTATTGAACGGTAAAAACACATAAATAAGCAAAAGAATACATACAAAGAACAACAATGAAATTAACAATGTTACAACATTTAATAATATAACAATATATCTTATATACTGAGACTGAATATTCCCCATTAGACATACCCCAAACGAATTACATTTCATATTTAACCACTGCAGAGATATCAGCGATGAATTTCAAAAGGACTACCCGAGCAACGTGATCTCACAGAAATACGTGAAATGACCACGACCTCTTAACACTGCATTCCGTGGTGGCAGCACGTAATGGGTTGAAATTACGTGCTGGTACCACGGAAACAAGGCCAATGTAAAGTCAATTAGGATCCTTTTTCATGGTGGACGCACAGATTCCCTGATTCAATAACGTCCTGTATACACACAAAAACACTAAAGTGTTCTTGATATTAAAACGGCAAATATATTCTGCAGTTATAATTTCCCACCAATAATAATAATAATAACTAGAGAAGCAATTTCTGAAGAAATTGCAGGTGTGAATGCTGCAAGCTGAAGCCACGCTGCGATGCTGCCTTGAATACAATAAAGTTTGAATGATTTGAATGTTTGAAAGTTTGTTAAAAAGCTGATGCCACACTGAATAACTGCCTTTAATAAAATAGAGTTTGAATGATTTGAATATTTGAATGTTTGTAGAAAGGCTGACGTCACACTGAATAGCTGCCTTTTTAATGTAATGATGTTTGAAGAATGTTAGCAGAAGATGAACAGGAGGCCACTAGAAAATGCATTTCCTGCGAACATGCGTGTAGATGCTGAATGCTGAAATGAATTCAAGACCATGGTTGAAAATGCTGAAAGTGCAGAAATATCAAACACATTGCCACAAACATCGGAAAATCTTCACAGAGCTGAACGTTTTGACATTTGAATGCCTGCTGTAGCTGTAGGCATATAGAAATGATGTCGTACTCGTACTCGTACTCGTCGTCCTCCGCTTATCCGGGTCCGGGTCGCGGGGGCAGCAGCCTCAGCAAAGAAGCCCAGACAGTCCTCTCCCCAGCCACTTCCGTCAGCTCTTCCGCGGGAATCCTGAGGCGTTCCCAGGCCAGCCGGGTGATGTAGTCCCTTCAGCGTGTTCTGGGGCGACCCCGAGGTCTCCTCCCGGTTGGACATGCCCGAAACACCTCCCAAGGGAGGCGTCCGGAAGGCATCCTTACCAGATGCCCGAACCACCTCAACTGGCTCCTCTCGATGTGGAGGAGCTTCGCTTTCTGGCTAAGCTCCCTCTTCACCACAACGGACCGGTTAAGCGCCTGCATCACTGCTGATGCCGCCCCAATCCGCCTGTCAATCTCCCGCTCCATCCTACCCTCACTCGTGAACAAGATCCCGAGATACTCAAACTCCTCCACCTGAGTAAGGACCTCCCCCCTGACCTGGAGTGGGCAATCCAGCCTTTTCCGTCTGAAGACCATGGCCTCAGACTTGGAGGTACTGATTCTCATCCCAGCCGCTTCACACTCGGCTGCGAACCGCCCCAGCAAGAGCTGGAGGTCACTGTTCGATGGAGCTAGGAGGACCACGTCATCCGCAAAAAGCAGGGACGAGATCCTCCCATCACCGAACCTGACACCCTCCACCCCTCGGCTGCGTCTAGAAATTCTGTTCATAAAGGTTATGAACAGAACCATTGACAAAGGGCAGCCCTGGCGGAGTCCAACCCTCACCGGGAAGAGGTCCGATGGGAAGAGGTTCGGGGATTACCGCCGCGACTGGCCCCAGCGGCCTTGCAGCCACAGCTCGCGACCACCGCCTCGACAATGGCAGAGTGAAACAACGCCCATTCGGACTCAATGTCCCCCTCTGCCCTCGGGACGTGGTCGAAGCTCTCCCGGAGGTGGGAGTTGAAGATCATCTGGACAGGTTTTTCCGCCAGGCGTTCCTCACTGTTCGTTTGGGCCTGCCAGGTCTGCGCGGCATCTTCCCCCACCATCTGATCCAACTCACCACCAGGTGGTGATCAGCTGACAGCTCTGCTCCTCTCTTCACCCGAGTGTCCAGAACATATGGCTGCAGGTCAAATGATACGACTACAAAGTCGATCATTGACCTGCAACCTAGGCTGTTCTGGTGCCACGTGCACCGATGGACATGGTTATGTTTGAACATGGTGTTAGTTATGGCCAAACTGCGACCCGCACAGAAGTCCAATAACTGAACATCACTCGGGTTCAGATCGGGCAGGCCGTTCCTCCCAGTCACGCCCCTCCAGGTCCCACTGTCATTGCCCACGTGAGCGTTTAAGTCCCCCAGCAGAACAATGGAGTCCCCGGTCGGGGCACTGTCCAGCACCCGTCCCAGGGACTCCAAAAAGGGTGGGTACTCTGAACTGTTGTTCGGTGCATAAGCACAGACAACAGTCAGGACCCGTTCCCCGAGCCGAAGGCGCAGGGAAGCAACCCTTTCGTCTGCCGGGGTAAACCCCAACATACAGGCAGAGAGTCTGGGGGCTATCAGAAAGCCCACCCCAGCCCTCCGCCTCTCACCCGGAGCAACTCCAACGAAGGAGAGAGTCCAACCCCTCTCAAGGACTAGGGTTCCAGAGCCGGAACTATGTGTCGAGGTGAGGCCGACTATATCTAGTCGGTAGTGCTCAACCTCTTCCACAAGCTCCGGCTCCTTCCCCGCCAGAGAGGTGACATTCCATGTCCAAAGAGCCAACTTCTGTAACCGAGGATCGGACCGCCAAGGCCCCCGCCTTGGTCTGCTGCCCAATCCACATTGCACTGAACCCTTCTGGATCCCTCTGCGGGTGGTGGGCCTGCAGGGGTACGAGCCCATGTAGCTGGTTCGGGCTGGGCCCGGCTGGACCCCATGGGCGAAGGCCCAACCACCAGGCACTCATCCACAGGCCCCAATCCCAGGCCTGGCTCCAGGGCGGGGCCCCGGTAACCCTCCGGGCTGGGTACACGTGTCCTTGTTTGTATCCATCATGAAGGGTCTTTTGAACCGTTCTTTGTCTGACCCTTCGCCCAGAACCAATCTGCCATGGGAAACCCTACCAGGGGCAAAATGCCCCCGACAGCATAGCTCCTAGGGTCATTAGGGCACTCAAACTCCTCCACCACGATAAGGTGACGGTTCTCCTCTGAGAAATGATGTCACAATATGCAAATTAAATGAGTTAATTTACTCCCATCAGATTCCCATTTCTTTATTTTGAGAATGAGATGACAAAAACAGCACAAAACAAAAGAAATCTACCGTGTAAATATGTTCAAAATGCTGCTTTACTGAGATTTATGAAATCCAATATGGCCGCCGCCTAGTGATGCCACAGTATGCAAATTAGATGAGTTAATTTACTCCCATCACAAACTTTGGGTCATGATGAGTAGTTTTCTCATTTATGGTATGCCTTTATCTCTCACCACTTTCAAGCGAAAGCCTTTTGAAATGTTGAAATGAATATTTTCCTCAATAAACTCTGGCACCTAAAGGGTTAAAATGGAGATTCTGCCCCTGTCATGTCTGCATGTAAGATATAGACACACACACACCATGTTTCTGTGAGTTTGTGTGGCACAGCGGTTACCATGGTAATATATGTGCACCTGGCAGAAGAGCAGAGAGAGACAGACAGAACACAGAGAAGAGACCTCTTTTAGTGGAGATTTAACTCCTCGAACAAGTTCTTCCCATTCCCAAATTGTTGGTCCAATCATCAAAATAAAGTGATGGTGAGAGAGATAAACTTGTCGTGAATGCATGTCTCATGTTTTATATGTGTCGAGTCAAAAATGTGATCACACGAGCAAGTTACAAATGTGTTGCACCTCAGCTGTTTTCCAGAAATTTCTCCTCTCAGTTTACATGGGAGTGAATGAGAAAAAAATCAGCGCTCCCTTCGCTTTGGAGCCACTCAGCAAAAATGTGTACGTGTAACAGATTCCATGTCAACCATAGACTGTATAAAATAATGAACATAGTCACCGTGACGTCACCCATCCGTTTCTGAAGACTGGATTTGATGCTCAAAATACTCTGCTCTGGACGTCGCAATCTTGGCAGTGCCTGACTCCGCCCAACTCCCGGACAATCAAAAACGGGCAAAGAGGCGGGCCGAAGGGAGCCTGGTTGTCTAAACACGCCCACCTCACTTGGCGCTGCTAAGTTAGCTAAGGCTAACAAGCTAGGCTAACAAGCTACGAGGCTAAGAAGCTACGCTACTTTGGCAAGCCCTGTGGTGTCGGCTGCTCCCGCTTGGTGCCAGCTCCCTTGCAGCTCTCTCACGAAACTTGAGGTAAGTTGAGTTTAGCTGAAACTAACGTTATACAACAAACCTTGAAAACAATGATTCAGCTGTTATCTTAATAAAAAACAAACAAACAAACAAAAAAACACTTCAACTTTTTTTTTTAAAATATATAACGCTAATTATTTATTACGCTCATTTTACTTTCATATGCACAGTGTGGATCATTGGTGACAGCTATGTCCGGCGTAATGTCCAGAGAGCTGCAGAGTCCTTGGGAAGCACCCTCAGCATGCCGGGTGTCCGTGTCTGCTGGTTTGGCTGGGGTGAACTGCAGTGGAGAGGCCTTCTCTCCTTCTTTTCCCACTCCCTGCGAGGAAGAGCAGCACCAGATGTCCTCATCATCCACTGTGGCGGCAATGACATGGGGAAGGTTAGCAGTGTCAAGCTGGTCAGCATGATGAAGGAGGACCTGCACCAGCTTCACCCCCAGCATCCTGGAATTAAGATAATATTTTCTTCATTGGCCCAAAGGTGCAGGTGGGAGGCTGGTGGCAATCCAGCAAAGATTGATAAGGCCAGGAAATGTGTTTACAGTGTTATGGCTACATTTAAATGGTGCCACAATTGAGCACCCTCACATCAGACACATTCATCTCACACCTAGGAGAAATTACATGTTTTTAAGTAACTTAGTTAATTGTCTTAAAGACCACCTCCAAACGCAGTGAACTGCTTACAGTTGGCAGTGTTACTGCTTTTGAATTTGGCCTTTAGGACACATTTTGTTAGGCCTGAACATAGCCCATTCATCTATAACTTGTTTAAAATTTCAATAAATTCTATTTATATTTGCACTCCTTTTGTCTTTGTTACTGACTGAATGTTATATTTCACAATCAAATCTGACTGTCAGTTGAAAGGACAAAGAAATCATACACTACAGATAAAACATTAAGCATTAATGTTTAACATTGTCACTAACAAAAAATTAAGCAGTCCATTTCTGTGTGGGCCTGATTATTTTAACTTTGTACTAGAAGATAACTAAGCACCTTACACCCAGCAGCAGAGTCTGAGAAGATTTTGGAGAGTAACCTTTGTTTGCTGCTCTGTTAGAAGTCTAGTTTTAACACAGAAGAATGTGACGGGCTCAAAGTGAAAAACAAACAATTAGCTGGACACAATAGTTCTGAAGCCCCCAAGGAGGTATCACTTGTTCGCTATGTTGCCAACTCTGAGAGGGTCTTCCTCAGGCAAAGGTATTGTGACGTTTTTATAGTGAGGCAAACAGAAACATAATCGACCAATTATGCAATACCGAGCAATACCCACAGAACCTTCTCATATGTCACAACGTCACAAATAAATAATACCTCCTACGGGACTTAAAACTATTCAGTGTGCAGATATTTCCTTGTTTTTCCACAAAAGGAGAAGAGTTTCTCAGTGAAATTTTCTTCATTTGTCTTAAAGAAATGTTCAAACAAAACCAGCACATAACATCAGCTTTTCATATTTTTTTTTACATTCTGCTGAGATAAATGCAAACTTGGGTAAATGTTAAGACATAAATGAAAACATTAAGATGCCATTAATAACAATTACATTTTGTTAATGGTTTAAATCATCACTATATTTCCAATCATCACAGGAAACTGATGAATGACAGCTTTCAAAAAAATTGCTTTTAATCTGAAGTAAATTTTGTCTGATCCATTTTATATAGCAAAAGTTATAACCATTACACAAACAGTTTAACAAAATTAAGTCAAAGCTTGCATTCATGAAATCATCACTATTAAAAGGTTACAAAAAGTACACATGAAATAAATGAAAAGATTTATAACAGTAATTATAAAACATATGGATTAGGACCCAGTGTCATTATTTGCAAAATCTTAATTTCTTGTGAAACAACCTCTTTAGGAGTAAACATCACATTGGCCTAGGCATTGTAAATTTCCTCAAGTGTCCTACAAGACAGAAAGATGACAGGTTAAAAATACAGGAAAACATTGACTACAGCCTGTCTTGGTTAAAAGCCCACTCACCACCAAAATGATCTTATTGCTGAGTGAGTGGCTGTCATTCATAAAATAGTTTTGTGTTTAAGTTCTGTGGATATTCGACTTGATATTTGAATGTGATTTTAAATTTAACTGTACTCTCAAAACAACTGGAGTATGAATGTACAATATGCAATTCATCCACATTAAAATAATTGTTGCTATCAAAAGGAAACTGAACTGTTCTCAAAGCTCACGGCCACTGTGGAGAGACCAGAACCATTTTTTGTACCAGGCTGTAAACATGTTGATTTCTGCTCTAAAGTTGGACATTTTAACATGGGGGTCTATGGGAATTGACTCACTTCCGCAGCCAGCCTCAAGTGGACAGTCAGTGAACTGCAGTTTTTGGCACTTCCGCATTGGTCTCACTCGTCTCCCCCGGAGGTTGGGGCTTGATGTCAACATTTCTGTGACCAGCACAAATTTTCCTATGTTTTGGTTTTTTGATTATGTATATACAGTGAACGCTGTGGCCGTATGACTGAGTTGAAGAGAAAATTTCTTGATGAGTTTACAGCTGGTCTCCACTCTAGTGATGACATCACCCACTCTAGCTCACGAAATACACACCCATTATAAAGTCTGAGAAGGGCTGAAAATTTCATGTATTTTAAACTGACTTTGTAGAAAAAGTAAAAGAGATATTGAAAATTTGAATTAGTTCCTGAAAGTCGACGGCAGTGTGAACGTAATTCATTCCCAAAGATTTGGGAAAAATCGGGAATATTTGGGAAAGTATGAATGTTAGGAGTGTGAAGAGTCATTACGGTCTTGTCCTAATTCAGCTGAACGTTTTCATGTTTGAATGGTTTGAATCGGTTGAAGTATATTGAAGATAACTGATGTCAAAAAACGCAGCGGAAGAATAATAATAAGAAAAAAAAATAAAGAATTTTGGTAACAGAAGAACATAGGGTTTGAATGCTTTCAGCACTCACATCCAATAACATGATAGTTCGGCTGTACTAGATATTTGATATATTCAGTAGATTTACTTTTTTACGACACTATTTGACAACTGTACAACCGGAGTCCCAAAAACGCTGTTTCCAGAGAACTTGCTAAAATATCTGAAATTAACCATCATCCTTACTTTTTCTTAACATATTTCATCTAGGTACGGTGTCATTACTAGTTCGGCTTTACTAGACATTTGATATAATCAGTAGATCTATCTTTTTACGACCCTATTTTACAACTCTATTTTACAAGCCGCAAAAACCTACCGTCCCAAAAGCGCCGTTTCTCGCGTATTAGCTAAAATATCGAAAATTAGCCAACATCTTTACTTTTTCTTAACATAGTTAATCTAGGTGCTGTGTAATAACTAGTTCGGCTTTACTAGATATTAGATATATTGGGTAGATGTATCTTTTTTCAACCCTATTTAGAACCCTACTTTGCAAATCAGAAGAATTACAACTATGTTGCTGATATGTATCAAACTGCATGGTGCAATCCAAGGGAATTGTAGTTTTTAAAAAATATAAGTGTTTTTCGTAGATTTTGAAGTTGTAAATACTGAATTGAGAGTACACTGTGGACTTTAAGGGGATGGTAAACACACTTGTGTAATCAGATTTTAAATATCTAATTTCTAAATGGGTGAAAATTAATTGTATCCATATTTTACCCATATCTGACAGCACCTCCAGTTGTTGACTACACTCACATGATAGTTGAGGTCAAGAGCTCTCTATAATAGTTGGTCCCATGTCTGTACCCCCTTTTGTTGCTGAGTTAAAAGCCCTCAAACATGCACTGAGGTCAAGGTTCAAAGGTCAATGGCTGAAAGCAGGAGCCATGTAGAATCTTCATACTAACATATGTTACTCTCCAGGTTGAGACCTTTCCAATGAGGTATTTGGTTTAGCTCTATGACAAAGTTTTGATTTTTTTCTTCTTTTTGGGCACAAGACATGCCAGGTGTAGTTTCAGAGAGCACACAGAGAGGCCTAGTGTATAAAATGATTTTTGTTTCTTTGCTTGTTTTTTACTTTTTTACTGTAGATAGTTACCAAAATGAGTCATCCTCAGATAATAAAATATTACTAAAAAGTAAACCAATAATAACAACAATGAAATAAGCAAAAATAATATTAAAATTATATTGAAATTTTAAAATCTATTTACTGAGCGGAATGGTAGCCTAATAGATAACTTAGATACAATTTATTATTGTTTAGACACTTTATTATTGCTTAGATACCATTTAGCCTATTATGTATTTACTTTTAGCATGTTCTACTTTTATCACGGAATGTGGTGTTAAGAGGTCGTGGTCATTTCACGTATTTCTGTGAGATCAGGTTGACCCGAGAGAGGCTGCTCTCAGTGGGGTAGCCTGAGCGCTCATAAATCCATGTTTATTATCTATGAGCGCTGACACCACTGTCATCTAGCGGGACCTTACATACAAGTGGGCTTTATATTAATACATCAACCCAGGATTTTGAAGTTTAAACTACGCATGAAAACACTACGTTCCGTGACAAAACAACATTAACATATCAGTAATTACGACTTACAATTGTGGACTTTTCCCTCACTCGCCATTTCTGCTGATTGTTCCGAAATGCATGCTGGGATACCTGGCTGTCTTAAGTTCACACAAGTCTGCTCCGATGCATCCCTGGTAAAAGGGGCATGGCAGGAACACATCCAGGCATTTGGACTGAACTTGGCTAGATGTGAACTTAAAACTGGAACAATACTTGGGCTGTAATTGATGATGTGTCACAAGTCCACAGGAACACAAGTCCGCACAAGAACACATATTGAGAAACGGCTATTGTTCACCACTTGGCAGTCTCGAGTGGAATGATGAGCTAGTTTCAGCGTGTGCAGTTGTAAAGGACCCCGGACCTTGCTTAGGGGTCCTGCCTTACGCCAGGGCCACTATGCCCGTGGAAGCGCAGCGCGCCGAAATTCTCGCACGCGCCGGAGCACCTGCGTTCACATCAGACGCGCATTTCTCCACGCCGTCGACAAGCGATTCTGCTCCCAGCTCTCATTTTTCACTGCCTGGCTTGTCAGATTCGCTCGCGGCTCGCGCAGAAAATAGACCAGACGCCGAACTGATCGCTGCAAATCGTGAGCCTGCCGCGGAGCTTCCCGGCGCGGCGCGGCCAGTGTGGACGACACAGTCGGTTAACATGGGCGCCGAAAGGAAAGTGCCTTCTCTTCTCGGCGCTTCGAGGCTATTCGCGGCGCTTCCGCGGGCGGTGTGGCCCTAGCGTTATGCCTGTTCATTTTCCTCATGCTATTACTGCCCCCTGGTGGGGAATTCTGTACATACACAGTGAAAAGAGGATAGTGCCCAAAATGGAGCTTTGAGGAACCCCTCAAAAAAGTGGGACTGCAGCTGAAGAATATTCCCCAAGACCAACTGAAAAACTAGCTGTCACCACTTTCTACCCATAAACTTTCACTTTATGTGGATGACCTCCCTTTCTGCACAACTTACCCAACAGTATCTTTGCTTCAACTTATGGATATGTTTCAATGCTTAGGTAGACTCCTGGGCCATAACTTATACTGTTTAAAAAGTTTGCTTTTTTCTACAAACCAAATAGCATCAGATCTTAACTACATTAACTTTTCATTTAGGCTGAGGCGTCGGTGGCTTAGTGGTAGAGCAGGCGCCCCATGTGCAAGGCTGTTGCCGCAGCTGCCCGGCCTTGACTCCAGCCTGTGGCCCCTTTCACACTTGTCTGTCCTATCCATTAAAGGCTAAAAATGCCCCCCAAAAAAATCTTTGAAAAAAGAAAAGAAAAAACTTTTCATTTAGGCTGGAACATCATTCATTTTCCTTTCTGGGAATTATTGTTACGTGATCCCTCTGTGATTTATATGGCCATAATTTTAACCTAACCGTACAAAACTGGATCTTGTGAGATTGCTATCACTACTGGGTTCCTTCGCAGGCATGTTTAACAAGATAACAGTGTTGCCCTGTTTTTATAGCTGTATCAAATGATTCCTTTTTTTTTACCTACAGTAAAGGTCTTTGCACACTGAGTCAGTTTATTCATCTGAAATTGCTGCATGTCTAAAAATAAATAAGACCTCACATTGTGTCAATTATATTTGCACACTGAGTCCGAAACATTCATCTATCATAAAAGTTTTTGGAAGAGGTTAATTTTTTTTGCGTTTTTCACATCTGTCAAAACAGGACACATCTGTGACAAGACAGAGGAACAGGTTGCACAGTATCCTTACATAACTCATATATTTCAACAGGTCAGATAGTAATATCAAGGTGGATAATGACGAGGGGCGGCACGGTGGTGTGGTGGTCTCGCCTCACAGCAAAAGGGTTGCCGGTTCGATCCCGGGCGTGGGAGCCCTTCTGTGCGGAGTTTGCATGTTCTCCCCGTGTCAGCGTGGGTTCTCTCCGGGCACTCCGGCTTCCTCCCACAGTCCAAAGACATGCAGATTGGGGACTAGGTTAATTGATAACTCTAAATTGTCCGTAGGTGTGAATGTGAGCGTGAATGGTTGTTTGTCTCTATGTGTCAGCCCTGCGATAGTCTGGCGACCTGTCCAGGGTGTACCCTGCCTCTCGCCCGATGTCAGCTGGGATAGGCTCCAGCCCCCCCGCGACCCTCAAGAGGATGAAGCGGTTAGAAGATGAATGAATGATAATGACGAGGAGGAGGAGGAGGATGTGGACCGCACACAGACAGAGAGGGAGGACAGCTCGACCCCTTCAGCCATAGTACCAAATGCCAGACACAGGGAAACAGTGGCAACATGCAGAACGGTAACTCCAGTGGAGGAAATGTGTCTTTTCATTTTGTCAAGTATATTTAAATTTTTGCAACGAATAGAACAGTACAATGTACCGGACTCAGTGTACAGGGTTTCTCTGCATAACTTTTTTTTTTTCTTTCACATGAGGGATTAAAAAAATCACATCAGAAAAAAAGGACTCAGTGTGCAAAGGCCTTTAATATATGTTTAGAGACAGTAACATTTTTCCATTCATTTGGAATAGATCTAGCCCATGATCAAGACAAACCCTTATAGAGGTGCCTAGGTTAATGGGGCAGTTGGGCCTAATTTTATGTTTTATTACTGGCCAGCTAATATAGCTAGACTAACTTGTACCCTGAGAACTATCAAACAAGTCAATAATTCTGTAATAAAAAGCACTCTTAAAATTTAGCATCAATTCAGAGAACACTTTAATTCCTATGCTCTGACACATAATCATATTTTTTCTCCTTCCCAGCCTGATGCATCATTTCAAATGTGGCATAAAAACGGTTTAATCTTTTTTAGCAACTTATTCATAGATAGTTCTTTTGCTTCATTTAAAAATCTCAAAAAGGACTACAATATATTAAAGGCTCACTACTTTAGATACCTGCAGGCCCACAGCCTCATCTAAAAACATTACTTGTTTTATGTTCTGCTGATAAAAAGACTCCAAATTGGTCTGTATACTAAGGGAAATGTCTCACAAATATGTAAGTTTATCCACGTTAATAGTTTGCTTTCCTTGTATAAAACAAAATCAGCCTGGGAGCAGGATTTAAATATTGAGCTTACTAAAGAGATTTTTTAATTTAATTTAATTTTTTAATTTTATATACTTTATTAATCCCAGAGGGGAAATTCAATTTTTCACTCTGTTTGTCAATTATACACAGGTCCGAACACACACATGCATGAACTGGACCTATACATGCACTAAGTGGAGAGATGTCAGAGTGGGCTGCCCATGACGGGCGCTCCGAGCGGTTGGGGGATTCAGTGCCTTGCTCAGGGGCACCTCGGCAGTGCCCAGGAGGTGAACTGGCACCTCTCCAGCTACCAGTCCAAGCTCCATATTTTGGTCCGGACGGGGACTTGAACAGGCGACCCTCCGGTTCCCAACCCAAGTCCCTATGGACTGAGCTACTGCCGCCCCTCAGAACTGTCCAAATTCTATCACAGTGTGGATCCTACCTTTGTTGGGTGCCGCCTGAACCCAGCCACAGTGGGCACCTGTTCTGAGAATGCTGATGTTTGACTACATTTTTGTTTTGTGTCTTTGAAGCCGTCTCATGTCTTTGTTGTAAAACAATTGAACCCAATTCAATTACTGCTATTTTTGGAGTACTCGGTGAGGGCACATACATTACTACACCCCAAGCTAATTCTATAGCATTAGCCTCACTTCTAGTCAGGAAGCAGTGATAAGGCCTTAACATCCACAAGTTGAATCCAAAAAGTGTTATCTTTAATTCCATTACAAAAACTCAGATACAACAGAAGTAAGTCCTGTCAGAAATTCAGGGACACCTGGCCACCTTCAAAGAATTCACTCTTAGTCAATCTTTTTCATAAACACTAGTAAATCTCTTCCCTCTAACTTAATTAGCCTCTCTATTCCAGATATCAGGACTGGGACTAGATGATGTGTCACTGTAAAAAAGGATTTTAGAGGGTGGTAAATAAAACCCATATATATATAATTTATGCATCAAGTGAAATAATTAATAATGGGTGAATTATACCTACTCTGCCTATTTGTTAATAGTAACAACTGCAGCATGAAAATATATAATAAAATGTACTCCTAGATATTGTATAATTCCTGCACTACAACATGTGCATGTGTTGGTGCCCATGCAGCAAGGCCAAAGTCAGATTGATTCGTGGGACTGGAAAGTGTTGAGCTGTATCTACATATATATATATATATATATATATATATATATATGTATATATATATATGTGTATATCTATATATATATACATATATATATAGTGTGTGTGTGTGTGTCTGTATACATACATATATATATATATATATATATATATATATATGTATGTTAATATCTTTATATTATGTGTATTCTGCATATCCCTATGTGTGTACATATTTATGCGTGTGTGTATATGCAGTATACTTTTGTAAAAGATAAATTATTGAGTGGTTTGAATTTCTACAAAAATCTTAGCCCCTTTGTTTTCACATTGGAATTCATAATTAACGTTTTATTTTTCAATTACCATTGTCTTGATTTTTATTACTATTAAAGTTTTCTATCATGATTACTATTTATTAAGCGTTTATTTTTCTCTTTTACCCATGTGTGTGCTTGAATATTTGTGTTTCAAATGTCTATTTGACACTCCTTTCAACCAACTATGTGCACAGCAAAGGCACCAGCTGCTTTGTTTATATCAGGGAACAACTTGTTGCCCAAAGATTGGCTAAGGTACCTGGGGAAAAGCTAAAGAGCCCGGCCAGAAGAAAAGAAAGAAAACATATTCATTATTTTATACTCCATTTCTGCCAATATATCCCCCTAAATTCTATACAGTGGACCTTTGAGTTATCAGAGAAATAGGACGAGCACACAATTCCATGTGGTGGGTGAGCTGCCCATCTCTGACATGCCAAGCAGCGTTGGAGAAACGATGATTTAAAAACTACTTCATTTTGTGTTTATACTGGTTTTAATCACCTGGTTCATTTGTTTTGGAGATAAAGAGATCTGTGTGGATAATTTTGCTCCCAGTAAAAACCACCTGAACAATGAACACTAAGGGAATTCTAACTGGGAGAAGTTTCACCTGGTGAAATCTGCAACAAAGAGCATGGATACCAAGAGGCGAAGTGCCGTTGAATTTCTGCCAACAGCCACCAGGGGCGCTAATGTCATTTTGGACTGTTGAGCTTGGACCGTTGCGCCCAGACAACACGCAAGATGTCAAGGAGAGGAGAAAAAAGTAAAAGAAAACAGTGTAGTGCAATTAACTGCAACAACTATCAGTGGAACACCTGGCCTTCCACCGTTTCCCGAAGGATCCCGACAGACGTGTACGTTTTAAAGTGTTTTAATATCAATTTAATATGCCAGTTTTCGTGGGAAGATATATGTATATATGTATATATAGACCTATATATGGCCTCTTGGACCATTTATATCAGAACTGATTAGCCTACTGCTTTAGCATTAAAATATATCATATTAAAATAGCTTACATATTATTATTATTATTATGACTGTCCCCTTACTGTACAAACTGTAAATAAATCTTTATTCCTGACTATGTAACGTCACCATTAATGTGTTTCTAGTTAAAATATTGATTTTTATTTATTTATTTATTTATTTATTTATTCTTTGGTAGATTGGCTTATGGGGTGATTTTGAAGGAGTAATTAAGTTAATCTTCTCATAAGTGAATGTAATATGTAGAGATGCCATCTAGGCCGTTTTTCATTGTTTTGGTTTTTTTTTAAAGTCTATATTTTGCTTTACAAAAACGTGAAAAAGCAGCTGTGACCAAGCTATCACGAGGTGAGTAGCATTGTAAGCATAATTAATAGTGATATACTTCAGTTTGTCTGTGTGTTTTTGTATTCAAGCGGGTCTGCTGCGGTCTGCTGACAGTCCAAAATGGCGGCGGTAGGAAGAAACCATGGGTGAGTCTGTTGCTATGGGGCATTCTATTGAGCTTCGCCTCTTGGTATCCATGCTCTTTGTCTGCAATCCTCAGTACTAGATGCCACTGAATCCCCTTAAATCTTACATGCTGGACCTTTAACAGGCATACTTTTTATTTTTACTTTTATGTTTATTATGTTTAATTTGATATTTACAGCATCCTTTGTTCTGTGTCGTTCACTTGTGTAGTACTGCTGCTGTGACATGATATCCATCCATCCATCCATCCATATATCTATCCATCAATCCATCCATCCATGTATGTATTTATGTCTATATGTATGTATGTACTGTGTGTTCCAAGATGATTTGTAAAAACATTAGGGTTCCCTTTGCCAGATGCTAGCATAGTTGTGGCTCCTTGTACTGTGTTTTCATGGGACTTGATTTTGGTTTTCATCATGGTGAGCAGGTTAAGCTATAAACACATGCATTTCAATCTCATCACTTTCAAACATATTGGAAAGATGCGTTTGATACTCCTCTTCTCTGGGTTGAAAATATTTCAGTTTATTTATTAATCATCTTGTTCTATCTATTTATTGGCTTAATATTTGAAAGTATTTTACAAAATACTTCCAACAAGAAAAATACTTAAAATATAGATAATAACTGATGATAACAGTTGTAGATTTTGTGCTGATGAGGAGGACATTATGCATTTATTTTGGTGGTGTCCTGTTGTTGCATAGTTTTGGCAGCAGGTGGCTATCTGAACAGGCAATCCTCATTTATCCCCCTTCAATATTATTTTAGGTTTTCAAGATGATCAAAATATGTTATTGAACATCATTGTCGTACTTGGCAAAGTAATATTAATGGAATATTATCTCCATTCTGTTCTTTTTGTCTTACTGTAAAGGTTTTTGACCTGTGATGAGGTATTGAAGACGCAAAATTCGGTGCCTGGATTAGGGCCTGGAGGCTCCCGACCTTGTCCTCAACGTTGCTTCTCAATTGTCCTCTGATGTCAGTCTAATACCTTGGGTTCATCTAATTGATACTCAAAGAAACACTGGAGACAGGCAGAGTCCAATGCAATCGAGTTTAATGTGTTCACGAGCTTCAACACATCATGAGTCAAGCCCCGGAGCTGGACTGAAAACTCGCTCTCAGTGCGCTCGCTTTTATGCTGGTGGAGACTGGGTAGAGTCTCCACCTCTTTTGTTAATCCTTCCCACTCAAATCCAAATCTATTGGTGGCAACCTTTTTCTTTTTGTCCAATCATGAACAGGCCCGTTTTTAATGGTGTAATCACTTTCACTTTGAGCCTGGAATTTCCCAAATCTCCCACCCTTAGGTTTGGATTTGCTTTCACTTTATTTTTAAAAAACATGTGAATCTTAGGGACTTTCTTTATGCAGCCCCTTGTGCAATGTGAACCTTTAAATGTGCATCAGGTAATACAAACATTTGAGTGTGTGTGTGTGTTATCATTAAACAGAACATGATAGTTTATATGTGTGTGTTCAGTGTGTGAATACAATGTGAACTCATAACTTTGTATCGTGAACATTTTGACATGTATAACAATGCTTTTAACACATATAGATGCATCTCAATCAGTTTTATAGGAACTTATTCATAAGACATGGTTATATGCTGGTTATGTAGCTTTTGTCTCTTAATCAGCTTATGCAGTATAACACTTTTACTTGATTAGGGATTACTTTACACTACAGTATACAGTATTTTGTTAGTGTTTTAGTGATATATACTCAACATGTTTGTAGATGTGTATATTGTGTGTATGTTTGTGTGTAGGTGAAACTAAAAACCATGCCTTTCCACTGCATCCTTGAAGCAGGGGATAGCAGCACTGAGCCATGTTGTTGCCATGTTTGTAAGTATAGGTTGACCATGGCCTACCCATGAAGGTGTCCCTAACAAGCTGAGTCGTGTGCACATGGCTGTGGTGGAAAGAAAGAGAAAACTTTGTTTCTGTGCTCAGTTTTTCCTACTTGTAGTTTCAAACTAAATCTTTGTATATCTTCATTATGACTATACCTGTTTGTATAGATATCAGAGTTATTTTAATGTTTACTGGTAGAAAACATCTAGTTGAAATTATTGATGCAAACCAAACATCTGCTATGATGCATCCGCACAGATCAAGAGAAAGTTAACTTTGTTTGAGCCCTGTCCGTCTCAGAAAACAAGTTCTCGTGAGATCTCATGATCTTGATAAACAGGCGGTAAAATCACAGTTAGCTTACAAACAGTTATTTACCGCTAGTAATAAATAAAAAATGCCCAAGCTTTGTGCAGCAATAGGCTGCAATAATAGGAAGAATGTATTTTCATTCCACCTGCTTCTCGATCCGCATACACAGATATCCACAGAGCCTCTGTTCAACACGGTGGTGGTGGTGGGGGGTTGAGGGAGAACAGGCTCTGATTGGAGGGAGACCTAACCACGCCCACTTAGGAGACAGGAAAAGTAACCATTTTCTTAACATTGGATAAGCCTACAGTTGGGTATCTCCCTTCATCCAATATCTCTGATTGCAGGGCTCACTTGCTCACCCTTCCCGTCGGGTAAATGACGGTGGCCTCGTAGGGACAAAAAGCCTTGCGCACAAGTTTTTCAGGAATATGTCTATCTAGCGACGAGGTGAATGTTTATTTAGAAATCTAAGCCATGTTATGATATTGTAATGAATCCCTAACTAGCAGGAGACCAGAGGACCGTTCGGGAAAAAGGCCCGTTTATTTGAGCGCTCCAGAAACTCCGATAACACTCCAGGGGGTAAAAGACTCCGTCCCAAACTCTGACTCTTCTAGCGTAACAGACACACTTCATAACTTTACACACATACTCGTTTACCATACTGAGTGGGGACCCCCCTCCCCTCTCTGCTCCACCAATCTCCAGCCCGCACACTGACTGACAGCGTAGCCTGTAAACAGAGCTCAGCTGTTTTTATAACTAAAAAAACTTTTCACTACTCTCTATCAACAAACTACTAACACTCTCTGCTGTTTCCTCCTCCTTCTTCCTTCCTTACGCTATCTTCGTTGGTTCATTTATACACGCGAAACGCGTTCTCTGGCTGGCTGGATTGTCCGCTCGGGCTGCCTTACATACATGGCGGCGCAAGATGGCGACCTCTCTAAAGCAAGGCCCTTGCTATATATATATATAAATATATATATATATATATATGCACACATATATATATATAAAATATATATATATAAAAGCATAATTATAAGGCTACGAAAACCAAATGAATTTTATTTTATAGTGATTATACACTTGTATAAACATATTAATGGGTAGAATATTCAGATTCAGATTCAGATTGACAATAAACCATACCAAATGTTACACACTGGCCCTTTAAGTCATGCCACAGTGGTTTAGTTTGTTTATAGCCTGACATTAGCTTTTTACTTCTGATGATTTTATTTAGGCTTCAGAAATCATAAAAGTGGTGTTCATTTGTGAAGATTATCCAAAACATGTAAGTATCATAAACATTGGTTTGCTACAGATCTTATTTTCTGCAATAATCCAAAATCCAATGGAAAAATCCCATTGGGTTTTTGACAAGGGAACCAATGCGATGCTAACTTCAACGTCGACCTACAGCTGACTCCCTGCACCACTCCATGCAGGTGTCAGGGTACAGACAAAAGAGGGATACCAGAAAATCTTCTTCTCCAAAGCAGTTAACTTTCTTGGCCACCGTGTCACTTTTTTTTTCCTCTGCAGAGCTGTTAGGTCGCAGGCTAATGCTAAAATCATAGCCTGCATGGGAAACTATGCGCATCACATTGAGTCACACTCAGCAGTTTCTCACTCAGTCTTGTTTATACATGCCTGACGAATACTACATGTAAACTTAGTGTAATTTTTAATTAACTTCATTTTCATGTTGATTCCACATTGTTGCAAATGATACCACAATTTGCATGGAAATTTATTTTTTAATACTCTTAAAGGGGCAAAAAGCGAAATCCTTTCACCACTAGGTTTGCTGTTGTGCACTGCCTGTAGACCAAAACAAATACCCCCTTTCCACCAAAGCAGTTCCAGTGCTGGTTTGGGGCCAGTGCTGGTGCTGGTTCTCAGTTGGTTCAACTTGCGAACCAGCTGAGGACCAATTTGCTTTTCCACGGCTCGAGGTGGTTAGGGTGACACGTCATTGCGTCACTGTATATGTCAGTTACGTTGAACAACAACAACAACAACAATGATGGCGGACCACGTACTTGTGTAGCTGTTACTCCTGGCGCTACGAGGCCTCATCGGCATCCAAACACGGCAGATACGTCGTATTTGTACTGCTCGACAAGATTTGTATGGACGGCAATTACGTTCAAGAAGACAGGTAATAACCTAACACGGTTTGTCTCTTACTAACACTGAACGTGAGATTGTTATGTTAACCTTTGTTGTAAGCTAACGCTAGCTGGCAGAGCACAGCTAATCCACAATGCAATTGTGTAACGTTATGTGTTGTGTACTGATTTAGACAATTGAGGGCTTATTGTAGTTTCAGCTGGACAAAAGAGGATGCTTAGCTATTGATTCTAGTATTGATCACTCTCCACTCAACATGCTTATTTACCTATATATTTTTGTCTACCCCATGCAGAGCTGGCTCATGAAGCACTTTACGGACACTGGCAGATTGACCCCATGAACAACACAACTATAACTACAGATTAAGCAGTGCACAGTCAGTTGTGGAAATGGCATTTGGGAGATTGAAAGGATGGTGGAGGTGCCTCCTAAAAACCTGCCATTCAAATGTTTGTTATATTTAGTTCTGGTTGTGTATGATGCACATGTTTTGGCTGCTACTCTCCATTGTTTTTGCTGTTTTGTTGCTGCTTACCTGACTACTTTTACCTGTGTTTGCTGGACTACTTCATGTCACGAATATTGTTTCATCCTTCAGTTCAGTAAATTCATAGAAATGATTATGGCTGTCATGTTCTCATTTCTTTATAAACACAGTGACAGAAGACATCTATGAAAAGCATCTTCATAAATGGGTAACCTGTTGAGGTCTTGACTTGTTTTTACTAGCTTTACTTGAACTTATTACACAGTTAAATTGTACATCATTAAGTGAAAACATACAGAAGCAGACATGTCTCTTTAGAAGGGAATTTATTTAAATACAAAAAAAAAAAACAAGCTAATGATAAAAGTGACAAGTGTGCATTGAATGTGCAAAACTAAAATTTCCCATGAAGAAACACACTGGTGTCAGTCTCCAGCTTCTGCAGCAGGGCATCATTCAGGTCCTTGCTGTGTAGTTTTGACCTGAGCTGCTGGATGGTGTTGGCGAGCTGCAGTGGAGTAGCGACGTTAGCTCGTAGTTAGCATCGTCTTGTTCGATGGCAGATAACTCTGTAGACCACATGAAAAACAGCGCTTTAAACAGTGACTCGCCGACTGCACATCATACAATGTTTAGCCAACTTAAAGGGTGGCTGGTAGGTGAGCCCATGGCTAAGTAACTTGCTAACGTTAGCTAATGTTAGCAAGGCTAACCTGTTGATCAGTTAACATTAACCTGAGCAGACATTACAAACAATAGCTGTGTCCCAATTTAGGGCCGCATCCTCCGAGGGACGCGGGCCTAAATTGGGACACAGCTGTTATATGAAGAAACTGGTAACACTAAACAACTATGTGCAAGATGAAAATGTTTGAAAAGAAACTTACCGGGGTCCTTTTGCGGCAGCGTTATGCTTTCGTCCACCATCGCCTCCAGCATTCATTGCAGGGGCTGAGTGGCTCAGTAACCCCGCCCCCTTCCCCGTGACGTATTGGTTCTTTCTTCTAGTCCAGCAAAGAACTGGTGCCACTCTGGAACCAGTTTTTCTGGCCCAGAGCCAGTTCTTTTGTCGGCCGAAACTGGAAAACCGGTTCCAAATTAAGCACTGGCCCAGAACCAGCACTGGAACTGCTTTGGTGGAAAAGGAGTAAAAGTGTGTCATGAGCCACTCCTCCCTCTACCTCTGCTCTCCACCCCCCACCCCACTCGCCTCGTCTGTGCAGCCAAGCACCGCAGCACCTCCACGGACTATTACATCCAGACGGTCCCGGTGTTTTTTCCGCAGGCTCCACTTCACTCAGCTGCCTGATATACCCGCTGCTTCTTCCCACATTAACCTGAATAACAAACCAGGGCTCGGTGCTCCGGTTGGATCCAAACGGAGAGCCGGGGCTAACGTTAGCTGGGGAGCTAGTGGAGGCTAACTGGCTGTGCTGGCAGCTGACTGAAGTGGAGCCTGAGGAGGAAGCACCAGTTAGCCCCCGCTAGCTGGGAGGCTAGTGGAGGCTAACTGGCTGTGCTGGCAGCTGAGTGAAATGGAGCCTGAGGAGGAAGCACCGGTTAGTCCCGGTTTCACTACTTTCGCTTCTCCAGCACTATATTCCAGCCCCTTGTTTACAAGCCAGACTGGCTTGTAAACAAGGGGCTGGAGATCAACACAGAGAGAGGGTGTGTGAGGTCATGCTATACGCCAGATGAAATTAGACCTCTCGTTCTTCACATAGCAATTTTTTAACTCCTTCAATCTAGAAATGATGAATTTCGCTCATTGCTCCTTTAAAGACCCTTTTCATCCCAGTTGGATAGCTCAGTGTTTTTATGTTTGTTTGTTTTTAAAGTTGCCCCATTGACAATAATTAGGAGACTGCTTCTATGGACCCACAGAATGTTTGTTTTCTTTCTTATACTCAAATGAGCTTTAATCTGTTGTAGTGTTCTCAGTTCTGAAACATAATGTACCCATATAGACAGAATCTCCCTGACATCATACTTTTGCTGAGCTTATTTTGTGTTTTTGTTGCTTTTCTATCATCTTAGAGAAACTAAATCTACCAGCACAGAAGCTAAACAATTCTGTGGACAGGGCAGCAGCAAAACATATTTTAGCCAAAAAAGAAAATCAATAGGTGTAACTGTACGCTATATTTGAATGTTTGCTACATTTTGCCTTACACAGTAACCAATTGGTGCTGCTGTAAATCAGCAACTCAGTGTTCTGCAAAGTAAATTAACTGTTTTTGTCAGTGGAGTCTGGTGGCTTTGATATAACGGTTTCAATTCCCTGTCGGAAGAGGCTGTCTGATGGTAAGGTAAAGTTGTACCATTATAAATACATACACTTAAAGCAGCACTTACCTTTCTTGCATTTCACACAGCACTTAAAAAAATTTGAACATCCACAACTCCCACCTCCCTCCAAAATCCCATCCCCCTCCTCCTGCAACTCCACCTCCCTCCAACGGCCTAATCCCCCCTCCTTCATTACGTCCTCATGACGTCTATGATAGATGTAAGCATTAAGGTAACGTTAGATACACGGAAGAGGAGAGCGAGTATATCGTCACAACCAAGACAGTCAAACGCAACCCCGGAGTTTTAAAACTCAACCGGAGTCAGTGATGACTGATGAGTTTTAGAATAAGGTTACAGTGCTAACGTTAGATAGTAGCGTTTACGTTACTATGAAGTGGAAACGCACAAGGAAGATATCGTTAATGTTTCAGAGGCTACGCTATAGTAGGATAATGTTAGCCATTAGCAACTGGATGCTGTGTTGTCATATATAACGTTATGAACTGAACTGAACTTCTTTGTCATTTTTATGCGCAGCACAAAAACAAAATTACATTTCGCATGCCCCAAGCAAAAAGAAACAAAACATTTAAAAACAATTTGTGCAACATTTAAGAAAGAACATATAGTGCAATAGTAAGATGAAAAGGGTCAACATTTCACAGTCAAAAACTCCACATCCTGAGAGCAGGCGAAACCACGGTCATCTCAGGACTAGCTCGACGTAGCAGGCCAAGCTTGCTAGACATCCTGAGCTCTCTCAGTTGTAGCGTTAGATCTCTGTAGCGGTTTCTAATGTCTGTTAGAAACTCACGACTGTATTGCACTGAAGAATTAACTTCTTGTTGCACCGTTTCTTTTTTTTCCCAACTGATTTCCCTGTTGGAGCAGCTGGAAGTGGAAGCGGTGGTCTGCATTTGTCTGCCATTGTTACAGAGAAAAGTTTATATCCACAAGCGTCCCTGTTACTAGTTTATATCCACAAGTGTCCCGGTTACTAGTTTATATCCACAAGCGTCCCTGTTACTAGCTTATTTGTTGTCTTACAGATGCAGGGGCGGGGCGGGGGGAGATGCTACGCTAGTGGTTACGTCAGTCAGAGGCCTCCATGTGGGGAAGACAGACAGGACTGGAGAAAACTCCAACCAATGATTGCTTTCGGTCCGAATGCAATGATTGGGCAGAGTTTTCTTAGAACCATATGAGAATGGAGTTTTTACTGTATCTCTGTTGGAATTCACTTACATGTTAGTGTGCCATCAGCTTATTAATGGCATTTTAACCTTAACAAAGAAAAGTGTAAAATTTCCAGAAAGGTAAGTGTTGCTTTAAACTGAAATTAATTTGTTTTGGTGGGCCTTTTTCAGCTGGCTAAAAGCTAACTGAGATTCAGCAGTGTTTGATTTTATGTAGCCTACATGACACCAGGATTTTCTACTGGTAAATTATTGTAAACAAACATTGTGATTTGGTCTCGACTCAGAACATCCCCCTGGCTGCTCTCAGCGTCACCTACAACATTTTTTTTTTTTTTACCATTCATTGTTGATGCAGCAGCTCCAGACTTTATACCCTATGACATCACAAATGTGAGTTTTAGACCTCTAGTTTGGATTTGGGGCGGCAAGGGTGGTGTGGTGGTTAGCAGTGTTGCCTCACAGCAAGAGGGTTCCCGGTTCGAACCCGGGTGTGGGAGCCCCTCTGTGCGGAGTTTGCATGTTCTCCCCGTGTCAGCGGGGAGAACATGTCTGCTTCCTCCCACTCCCACTTCCTCCCACTGTGGGAGGAAGCAGTCTGCTTCCTCCCACAGTGGGAGGAAGCAGAATGCAGATTGAGGATTAGGTTAATTGATAACTCTAAATTGTCCATAGGTGCGAATGTGAGCGTGAATGGTTATCTGTCTCTATGTGTCAGCCCTGCGATAGTCTGGCAACCTGTCCAGGGTGTACCCTGCCTCTCGCCCAATGTCAGCTGAGATAGGCTCCAGCCCCCATGACCCCCAAGAGGATGAAGTGGTTAGAAGATGGATGGATGGATAGTTTGGATTTTGGAGAGAGATGTTCATTTTCGCTAATTATTTTTGGACTGTCTTAGACCACAGGAATAAAATGCATAAATTCTGAAATAGCGTGAGAGTGCCTTTTAAATACACATAAAGCTTTATCTAACAAAAAAAAAAAAAAAAAAAAAAACAGAGAGAGAGAGAGAGAGAGAACAAGCCCCTCCCCATGTAAAGAGCCCCGGCTGTGTCTGGAGAAGACCAAAGACAAATCCCAGGTCGGTTCCGCCGTCGATCAATCATCCTATACCGAGGAGATCCACGCGCAGAGCCCGCTGTCGTCTCTGGATCCTCGGTAAGTGTTCTAAAAGATTTTATCAGTGGCTCACGGCTCAGGAACCTCCGGGTCTGCAGCGAGACTTGCTTGGACTTGCTTATCATATCGCATTGACAGTCGCTCGCAGCTCGGCGTGTGTTTGTGCTGTTGAACCGTCAAAGCATCGGGATGCGCAGCCTTCTATAGCGTCCATGTCAGCAAAGCAGCTGACGTAACATCGGTCACAACATAACGTCAACATAATAACAGGTCGGTTCATATGCTGACCGATCTATCACTAATATAATCCACAACTATAACAATCCATAATCTCAATCTGTGAGCCAGCCAGATCTGGACGGAACCAGATTCTACACAAGACCAGTTACGCAAGAAACTCTTGAACAAACAGCACCCTACAAAACAAGTTTGAAATGCATCGAGCATTTTAATAGGCCTACACACTTTTTTTCTTTTTAAATCTCTGAACTATCAGAATGTGAGTTTAGAGCACAGGCTGTAGAGGAGCAGAAGGGTCTCGCATTCCTTCCTTTTAGATCCAAATCAGTAACTGCAGCATTTCACCTTCCCCTTATTAAGTTATTAAGTTTAAGGGGTGGTTAAAAATCCAGTGTAGTTGTAACTTAACATTCAGCATAGGCTGGGTATTAACCACTGTCAAATAAATATTTAATATAGCTGTTTATGCTTTATTACTAGCTTAAATGACAACCTTTTTGTTCGAGGGGCCGTGCAGTTCAATTAAAGATTCTGGAGGTCCCTGGACCCATGTTGGATAGCAAGCAAGATATCAGCAAGTAAAGAATTAAATAATCTAATATCACCAGCTGCGAGTGGTGCTTTGGCAGGTCAACTATTTTCCAAATTTGTACACAGTGTACACAGTTTTTAGTCCTGGCCTCCACTGGCTTTACTGGCAAAGTCTGATTAAGTATCTTTGAAACTGGTTGTCTATGGCTTGCCATGCACTTGCACATAGTGCCAAGACCAAAGTAGAGGGAGAAAGTTATTGATGTGGTGATGAGGATAAAACATTTCAGTCTATAGTTGCAGTGACGTGATGGGTAACAGAAGCTGGCAGGAAAGCACCAGTGCATGTATGCACTGTACATCACCTTTAATGGGGAAAACAGAAGTGGTATGTTTTAAAATAAGCAGCTGATAGAGACTGTTTATTATTTATGAAGGAGGAGGGGGTAGTGCAAAAAGGTGGAGGCATGTCATATAATTATTTAAATACCGGGGACGAGCATACAAATGGTTCTATTTTCTATTTATTTTACTGAATTTTAAGTTTTTTGTTTTTTTTTGTAAGAGTTTTTTTTTTTAAAAGTGGTTTCTATAAAGCAAGTTTTTAAAAAATATTTCCCTCAATTTTTAAAATGGTTTTGTTTTTTAAAGCATTTTTTAGGAGCAGTTTTAAAAAGATTTCAATTTTTTAACTTTTAATAACTTAACATTTTTTTTAACTTTTAAAAAGCTGAAAAACACAACTTTTCTTAAAAAAAAAATCGTATTTTTTTTCAAAGAAAAGCTTTAAAAAGCCATTTTGTTAAAAACATTTTCTTTTAAAAAAGATCTGTTTTAGTTTTTAAAAAGCCTGAAAAATTGACTTTAGGAAAGCATTTTTTTTTCAATTTTAAAAAAGCAATTTTTAAAAGAAAACATGCCAAAATCCCTCAATTTATCATAGCCAGAAACTGTAAAAACAGAAATAATTGTTGGATTAAAAAAAAAAAATTGGTAGTCCTTGGACACATTGTGTGGGAACCAACTGATTTTTCATGGAGGGAAGATCATGTATTTTCTACCAGTCACTCAGAAGGACTCAAGGAAAAATATTGACGGTCAAGAAAACAAAAAAACAAAAACAAAACAAGAAGTCATACCCCACCCACCACCATTCTTTGAGAAATAAAGAACAGTCCCTTGTTTGTCAGGTCTAGTTTTTTGGTGACATAACATTGGAACACAACAATTCCCAAAAACTTGAGATGGATGGACTCAGATGACATGTGCTGGACAGCAAGCTGTTCATGTTTGACAAAAATAGTGACTTGTTTTAAGCTGTTAATTAACAAAGTGTTATGAACTCTTTGAACAATATCTAACAAACATTAACTCTGTTGGAATATTTTTATCTTTTTTTTGTTTTGGTAACAACAAATGTTTATTTTGCTAATCTATAACTCACCACAAACCACAAGAGGAATCTGTGTGTATTAGTTTTGGAGTGGTCCTGAACCCTACCAAATTTTCTTCTTACCTACAAACATTTTGGAACACGTTCTTTTATGATTAGTGATATATTTGGAAGCAACATACATTTCGGGTAAAAACTGAAATCTTAGTGTCAAAATGTAGAATAACACAAACTCCAACACAAAAAGTTGTTTAAATGCCTATAAGCATGTTTGATTAAATACTTCCAAAAATGACTTTTTAACATTATCAAAGAAAAAAAAAAAAGACCTTGCTCTTCCCATGTTGACACCTTCAGGGTTTTTTCTAAGTGCTGCTTTATGAAATTAACTAAGGATAGTTTTTTTTGCACACAGCATCCTATCAGGCGTGTTCATGAGTGAGCTATGGCTATTGGGTCATGCTGGGTCAAAACCACTTGCTGACTGTTAAAAATGACAAAGAATAAAAAAAGAAACAGTTTGTTTTTTAGTTGTTAGGCTATATCTCAGTATGTCAGTAACTTGTATAATCGCTAGGCTTGGCTATACAGTATATTATTACAGTATCATGGTATACTGGGATACTTAGAAATCCCGACAGTTTCAGTAACCTCAAAAATAAAGACACTCCTCTCTCTGTTAAACTCATAATGTATTTAGGATGTATTGTATAGTGCACAGCATGCACCACCAGAGGTCAGTCTCTACTGGTGGAACAGACTGCTGAGCTGATTGTGGATGATGGGGATGACATTACAGTACTGTAAACAGCTGCAACAACATTTGCAATTTCAGTCGGTTGCTATAGCGCCCTCCTTTGGCCAATTGATGTAATATTGCTTCATTTGCATCCTCCCATTACCCTGTACTACTGTGCCAAATTTCACATGGATTGACCGAGTCAGTGAGGAGAAAAACGTGGAACAGACACACCCACAGACAGAGTTTTCGTCATTACATAGTAAGATACTCCTCCTTTCAGTATGTGTTATCATTTTGTTTGTATCTCTATCGTACATTGTACTGTTGGCATTTAGAATTGGCCAAAATTTCTGGTCCAGCCAGCTGGTTGAAAGTGCAGATGTTTTTATCAAGATTTCTGAAGACCTAATGACTAAAAGAAAAACAGTTTCCAGGTGCAATACTAATATTTTAAGGATAATAAATGATGATATAATGATATTTAATTAACTGAATTATGGAGCTGACTGATCAGGTGAGGTCAAAGTTTGGCAGGGAAATGGTTCAAAAGTCAAAAGGGAGAAAATCTCCATTGAAACACAGTCAAGTGGACTTAATGGGAGCAGGTGGGCTTAAAGGGAACGTAAGTGAATTTCTGGTTAAAAGTCAGAATATTTTTTTCTACACACATGGCTTTAAAAAAACAACCACATTAAATGTGTCTATATATGCTGCACTAACATAACATGAAAAGTATCAATTGATCATGCACTGAAGTAATTAGCTATACTCATTTACATCCACCCTAAACGGTTTGATTTTATTGCTAGTGTCCCCTTTAAGCCCACTTGGTAAAAATGTTAATTAAAAAATAAATAAAGATAAATATACACATTTATTCTCTATTTAACAGTATAATAATATATTCTGCATACAAAAATGTAAACTATACATGCTTATCATGCTTTATGTCATTGCAATGAACAATGCTATGCAGCGACTGTAGTGATGCAGCATGTGGGCTGTTTGCTAGTATGCTAAAATGCATATTTTGACTTCAAAAGAAAAAAATACTTCTAATTCGAGTAATATTCTAACATATGTTTTATTCAAAGCACTAATCTCTTAAATTCTGATAACAAATGAGTGCTTAGCAAAAGCAGGAGTAGAAATATGGAAAAAATGCTTATTTCTGAGGGCACCAAAATCACTGAAGTTTTTTTGCAACTTCTTCCGGGAGCAGCAGGCACATGTCACACATGTGCTTCGATAACTCAATATCGACAAATCTGATTGGCTTACAATAAAAATTATAATTTATGTGACAAGCAGCTTCATTGGAAGAACCATGTCAGCAAAAATGGTGATGTAGTTTTTTTTTTCTTTTTAAATTTGACTCAGAAGTCACAAGTGGGCTTATATGGTACGTAGGCTTAATAGGGACGTTTACTCTAAATGTATGAAACTTACTGTCTTTGTTCAGAGATGTTAAAATAGAATCTTATACTCTGTCACCTCTCTTTCCTCCTCTGTCCAAGGCTTTTGATTAAATAATGCTTTAATCTTCATCACTTTAATTCTGGAAATTAAATTTCAAGTTGGAAGCTGTGGTAGAGGCAGATATGCCTTGTAGCGGCTGGTAACCTTGGTAACCACAGCACACAAAACTGATGTATTTGCAAAATATTTGGTAGAAGCATGCCATGACCAGATATAGAACAGTACAATAATTTATTTAATTATTATTATTATTTATTTAAATATAATAATTTACTTATTCAAAATATAAACTAAGAAAATATACATACTATCCAGTGTTTCCCACAGAATTAGAATCTATGTCTGGCTGATGTTTTTCCTTTTTTGTGTGTCCTTGTGAATCAGTCTGTGTTGCCCCTTTTCATTTCAGAGTGTTTTTGCGGGTCCTTGAATGCAGCCAAGGCGGATCTAATCTTTTTTTTCCCCTCAGCAGCAGTTTGTGTAGAGTTTTAAGTTGTGGGTTGGATAATTGATCAATTGATCAGATCAGATCAGATAAATGGATGAGAGGAGCAGCCGTTTGTGAGTGACTCACAAACGCATTAAACGTTTAAGTTTCATTGTCATCGGGCCTGATGCTCTGCTGCTCAGTTTGTGTTTGTGTGTACACCTTGTGCTGTGAAAATGTGCAGCAATGAACAGTATATTCCAACAGTGCAATCCAGCTCCAAAAATAGAAGATAAGAACATGGCAGCAGCTGTTTTAATTGTGCCAGGCTGCCACAACTCAATGTGTCGAAAACCCTGCTATCATAAAGTTTTATTATTATTATTGTCAAAAAACTTGCAGCCTACAAATTGATAAAACACTACTAATGTTCCAGAGAGCTCCAACAACTCCATGTACACAACGAGTGGCTCCATGTGGGTTGGACCCTAAGCTTTAGAAATTCTGGTTTAGTGGGAATTAATCAGTCTCAGTGGATGTAGTTTGTTCCCAGTCCATGTTAACTATAACCCAGACACTCTATGAAATCCTGGCCCTGACAGTTGTGGCAGCATTCTTCATATTATGACAACTTTTGGCCATTTTAATGGGCTGTTTCGCTTCCTGTGTTGCCTAACATTACAGTTATTGTACCCCAGCTACTACTGTCTGTGCTGTGCATTCGATGTGTGCCACAGGCATTGTTATATGATGCAATATGGTGCTAAGCTATGCTGCATCGACCTAGGCAGTGGAGTTACTTGTTGTGACCCATAAACTTTTCTTGATCCATGTATTTATCTCCTGCAGTGTATAACAGGCCCTCAGAACTGTTTGATTTTAGAAATATTCACCTTTCTTTATCTGTCACAAGCATTTTTATTTCAATCAAATGCCTGCAGATCAAGTAGCCTGGATGTGGAGTCTACTAGCTCCAGTGTTCGATAACAGCTCACTGTAGCTGTGGTTACACAATAATCTTTTTGTCAATGCAATATCAGGTCACCAGAGGACAGGACAGCTGATTTGACCGTCCCAGAATAGTATTAAGCAGAAACCAAGCAAGCAAAATTATATTTACAAAAGCATGCGCACAGGGGCGGCACAGTGGTGTGGTGGTTAGCACTCTCACCTCACAGCAAGAGGGATGCCGGTTCGATCCCGGGCGTGGGAGCCCTTCTGTGCGGAGTTTGCATGTTCTCTCCATGTCAGCGTGGGTCCTCTCCGGGCACTCCGGCTTCCTCCCACAATCCAAAGACATGCAGATTGGCGACTAGGTTAATTGATAACACTAAATTGTCCATAGGTGTGAATGTGAGTGTGAGTGGTTGTCTGTCTCTGTGTGTCAGCCCTGCGATAGTCTGGCGACCTGTCCAGGGTGTACCCTGCCTCTCGCCTGATGTCAGCTGGGATAGGCTCCAGCCCCCCCCCGCGACCCTCAAGAGGATGAAGCGGTTAGAAGATGAATGAATGAATGAAAGCGTGCGTACACACACACACACACACACACACACACCTTAAATCATCCTGCAACGCAACACAATGCAGTTATTCACATTTTTGGCCATTATAACTGTATCATAATCTATACATAGTCTACTGTATATTAACATTGGAAAGTTTTAATTATTGAAGTGTTTAGCATCACAGAGACTTGTGGTCAGTGGGATGTGAGAATTCTTAGAATAACATCTGTACAGATGTGAAGCCCAATTATATCTGACTGATCTTTAATAAAAGCTGTTGTCTTGTATTTTTTTCCTCTGAAAATATTAACCTGATAGTCAGTCACAATTTATTTATCCTCTGTAGTAGAGGCCATAGGTCTACTCTGCAGTAGCAAAGTGATATGATGCTGATTTACGTGAGAATTCATGTAAATTGAAGGTTGCTGTAAAGCGTTTTAATAAATTAATCTATCATAATTAAAGCAATTGGAGACTGATAACAAACTGAAGTCTGATATTATTGTAATGATTGTAAACTATGTAAGTAATGCCCAATTTATTAAATTATAGTCCTGTCCTTATTTACAAACATTTCTGTTTTTATGGCATCTTATATAGAGATGTATTAATACATTTTTGTTCAGTCACAAAAAAGGCTATACGTAGGATTCATATCTTGTTATCTGCAAGAACATATGACATGTGAATATGACAGCAGTGATAGCTGAACTTTTCCACGGCAACGAGTAAAACCGTTATTCGTTGGCCAACCAAAATGTAACCACATAACTGCAATGGCCAATATTTACCAGGAGGTGGCAACAAGAACACAATAGATCACTCTATTACATTCCTTCCCTTTTAGAAATGTGGCAGGTCCTTCAAAAAAAACAACAACCCCAAAACAAAAGTGCATCAGGCTTAATCAAAAATGCAAAACCCTAAACTGCCCCTGAGTAAGTTCAGTTTTTTTTTCTCCATTACTGAACTCTTAACCCATAAATGTAACTAACATATCACTTTGCAGTATTCTAGTAACATTAACATATTACTCAGCAGTATTTGTACATCTTGCAACACAGATTAATATACTGCCTTCAGAGATTCAGTTTTTGTGGTGATACTCGAAACCTTTCTGGGTACCTGCGTTTCACAGGTGGGGTTTTGGTTGCGGGTGATCTGGGTGCTGATGATGGCACCTCAGCAGTCCCTGTAGCTGGTTTAGGGAGGACAGTGGGTGGTGTCTGGCTCACTGATGATCTTGGTGAAGAAACTGGAACAGCGCTGTCCAGTTGTACTGATGGCACATTTTCTGCAACTGGTGGAGACAAGATAACTGGAAGTCTCTCCACGTTTTCTTGCCATGGTAACATGTGATCCACATGCACTGTATGCTGTCTCTGTCCCTCTTGGATCAGGTAAGTGACAGTTCCCAGTCTTTTCAGTACTTTAGCCTGAATCCATTTTTCCACTCCTCCCCTGAAATTTCGGATGCGATCAGCCTTTCCCTCCAGTAAAAACCGAATAGGTGGGACCCCTTTGTCATGATGATGCTTCTGAGCTGCTTGTTTTCCTTCGATCTGTCTGGCAAGCTCTGGTTTGAGCAAATTGAAACAGGTTCTAAACTGGCGTTTCAGGAATAACTCAGCTAGCGTACGTCCCGTCATGGTGTAGGGTGTGCTGCGGTACATGAGAAGGAAATTCGCAAGTCTGTAGGCCAATTTCCACCAGATGCGTGTTGGTTGCGTCTCCGCTCCGGCACGGCAGCGGAGCCGATAGGATTCCATTCTAGTCAATGTGTGTGTTTCCACCGGCTGCGGCTGTGCTGCGTTCCGGCTCCGTCTCAGCTCCGGCACTCCGGAGCCCTCCACAACAGATACGCAGGACTTTTGTTTTTGCCGGACGCTGGAGCACAACGCAGCAATTCAGCACAGAGCAGATCGTGCGGGGCAGGAAGTCGTGCACAGAAACACGATAAAAAATCCGGTTAATTTTCAAAATAAAATACACAGTGTTCATGGCGGATCATATTTCCTTGCACTACACCTTAAAAACTACATAATGGGCAGAGGCAGGCCTGAAGTCAACAGGTCAGAGGTTTTCAGACGTCATTTCACCCCATGAACACCATGGACGAGGAGATATTAATCATGGCAGTGCACCGAGATGTCTTCCGGCGGAGCTGCACCGCACAGCAAACGCAGCCGGTGGGTATTGATGGACGGCGGAGCACGCAGCGGATAACCAGCGCTGCCGTTCCGCAACGGACATGCATCCAGTGGAAATCCGGCGTGAGACTGAGTGGCAAGGAAGCCTTGCTTTCTGCTTCCAGCACATTCTTCATCAGAGCTTGTTTTAGGATCTGTACTGATCTCTGTGCTGCTCCGTTTGATGCTGGGTGGTAGGCAGGTACAGCAGTGTGTTTGACTCCATTACTCTCCAGTAAAAAGTAAAGTAAACTCCTTTGACACCAGCTGTGGGCCATTGTCTGATACTAGCTCTTCTGGCAGTCCATACGAAGCAAACAGACCACGCAGCACTTCAATGGTGTTGTGAAAAGTGGTGGAGGACATGGGGAAAACCTCTAACCACTTTGAATGGCTATCTATGACAACCAAAAAATACTGTTTATCTTTCTCTGCAAAATCAATGTGAATTCTTTGCCACACTCTTTCTGGCCACCGCCAAGAATGTAAGGGTGCCACCGCTGGCATTTTCTGTACTGCTTGACAGACTGAGCACTTGTTCACCAGTTCTTGAATTTCACCATCACAGCCTGGCCACCAGAGGTAACTGCGGGCAAGAGCCTTCATGTGGCAGATACCTGGGTGTTCATGATGAAGATCCTCCAGTATTCTCTGTCGATAACCTGGGGGTATGATGACTCATTGCCCCCAGAGGATGCAGCCTTGTTCTGTTGATAACTCCTGTCTGCGTACAAAGTAAGGCCTCAAAGCTTCATCCTGCACATAACTAGGCCATCCATTCACTGTGAAGCTCCACACCTTGCTGAGTACAGGATCTTTAAGAGTAGCACTCTCAATGTCTTTTGCACACACAGGTAGTTCCTCCACGTGTGAGAAGTAGAAGATACTTCCCTCTTCTGCTGTGTTACTCACCACTACTCGGGGTAGGCGTGACAAAGCATCCGCGTTAGCATGATCAGCTGACCTCTTGTACTCAATCTCGTAACTGTAGGCCATGAGAATAAGTGCAGAGCGTTACATTCTTAATGCTGCCAAAGTTGGAACCGCTGATTTTGGCCCCAGGATGGCCGACAGTGGCTTATGATCAGTGATGAGTGTGAATTTTCTCCCGTAAAGATATTTATGAAATTTCTTTACTCCAAAAACGATCGCAAGTGCCTCCTTTTCAATTTGGGCATACTTCCTTTCCGGCTCAGTGAGTGTCCTTGATGGAAATGCCACAGGTCATTGTTCTCCATTTTCTGTCACATGAGAAATTACAGCCCCAACTCCATAAGGCAATGCATCACATGCAATTCGCAGTGGCAGACAGGTGTTGTAGTGTACTAACGCCTTGTTCTGCTGCAGTAGTTGCTTTGTATCTTCAAATGCTTTTGCGCATTCAGCAGTCCAAACCCACTTTGAGTCCTTTTTAAGCAGGTTATGCAGAGGCTGGAGCACGGTGGAGGGGTTTTGCAGGAACCGGCTGTAATAGTTCAGAAGGCCTAAGAAAGACTTTCTGTGACATTTGTGGGCTCAGGTGCATTTGTTATGGCAGTCACCTTTTCTTCTGTGGGATGTAAACCATCTTTATCAATGCGATGTCCCAGATACTCTACACTGCTCTGGAGAAACTGACATTTTGACAGCTTCACCCTGATGCCATGTTTCTCCAAACGTGTGAGAACATTATCCAGTCTTGTCAAGTGCTCCTCCTCTGAGGAAGCAGTGATGAGGATGTCATCCAAAAAGCATGTCACATGGTCCATCCCTTGCAAAATCTGGTCCATAACGAACTGAAATATTGCAGGAGCACTAGAAACCCCATAAATGAGGCGGTGATACTTGTACAGGCCCTTGTGTGTATTTATAGTCAGATATTTTTCTGACTCTTCATCCAACTGCAGTTGTTGGTAGGCGTGTGAAAGATCCAGTTTACTGAAAGATGTTCCTCCTGCTAATGTAGCGAACAGATCTTCAGTATTTGGTAGTGGATATGTCTGCTCTTTAATGCATTGATTCACACTGACCTTATAGTCACCACATATCCTGATAGCTTTGTCAACCTTGGGTACGGTGACTATGGGAGCTGCCCACTCACTTTTTTCGATCTTTGAAATCACCTTCGCTCTCTCCAACCTATACAGCTCTCTCTCTACAGCTTCCTTTAGCGCATAAGGAACTGGGCGAGCCTTGCAGACGATTGGTGTGGTATCAGGCTTAGTGTGGATTTTAGCCTTGAACACTTGGATACAGCCTTGGTCCTCTGAGACTGCCTGATGTCGCTGTATCACCTTTTGTACTCCTGTATTACAATGCATCTTTGTTTGTGCTTTGTGTACTGTGAAGATCTGTTTCCAGTTCAGCCGTAGATTTTTTAGCCAGTTGCGGCCAATCAGAGCAGGTCTGCTTCCCTTTACAATGACCAGTGGAAGCGTCACTTGCTGGTCCTCATACTGTACTGGTAACATGATGTACCCTCGAACAGCAATCCTTAGGCCTGAGTATGATTTCAGCTTTAACTTGCGAGCTGGTTTTAAAGGGAAATGGGTGAGGTTTACCTGGTAAAAGTTGTCAGAAACCACTGACACTGCTGACCCCGTGTCCAGTAACATTGTGGTGCTCTTGTCCCCCAGTCCAAGATCAACTGTGTAACCTTTTTCCCAGCTTGAGGTAGAGTATACTGCATACAATCCAAAAAGTTCTGCCTCATCACCACTTCTGGATGCATTCCCTTCAGTTCCAACATACTGAGTTGAAGATGTGCCTTTATTCTTCCCACATGCACAGGCAATGTGTCCAATTTTGGAGCAGGCATGACACTTTTCATTCTTAAATCTGCAGTCACAAGCTTAGTGTTTGCCACCACATCTGTAACATGTTTGCTGCACCCCTGTGTCCCTTTTACCTCCTTTTTGTCCGTTTGCTTTGTTATTATTTTCCCGTCTGAACTGTCCTTTCTTCCCCTTCTCAGAAAAAGTGCTGACACTTGACAGGATATTTACCTGGTCCACTGTGTCCAGAAAACTCCATCGTATTTTTGGACGCAAGCTCCATCAAGACTGCAATCTCACAGGCACGAGGAAAGTTCAGGTCCTTTTCAGACAACAGCCTGCGCTGCACTGCATAAGACCGTAATCCACTCACAAAGCGATCTCTCAGGGCATTGTCCAAGTACTGTCCAAAATTGCAGGTGGCTGACAACTGCCTCAAAGCCACAATGTAATCAGAAACGGCTTCCCCTTCTTTCTGATTACGTTTCTGAAAGCGAATACGCTCCGCTATCACAACAGGTGCTGGCTTGTAATGTCCACATAGCGCCCTCGTCAGCACATCATATCCCAGAGTACTTGGCACATCTGGAGAGACCAGGTTTTTCAGCAGCTTGTAAGTGTCCGCTCCAATCACGGAAAGGAAAACACACACCTCCTTGTCATCTGCAACCTCATTAGCCAACATCCACTGCTCCAACCGCTCCAATCAAAAACCTCCTTTGATTCGCTATATTCATCCACGCGACCCACTTGCAGAGCCATGTTAGCATCCGATGCTACTGCTAATCCAACACATGCCCGGTTCCTCCACAAAGTACTCGTTAAATGTATGTACGACCAGTGCACGGCCCTCCAATTTAGTCCTTTAACGTAGTGGTCTTCTTTAGAATCCTCGTCGCCATTTGTAATATACTGGGTTGGAGTCAATAACCAGCCGAGGTGATGCACTTAAGAGCGTCTTTAGTTCAGACTACAGCAGGCAGACTGACAAACTTTTTCGGGAGGTTGAGCATAAAACCCTGTTATTCATTGGCCAACCAAAATGTAACCACATAACTGCAATGGCCAATATTTACCAGGAGGTGGCAACAAGAACACAATAGATCAACACAATAGATCACTCTATTACAAACAGCATGTCATAAAATGTCATCTAGTAAAAGATAAAATAAGGCCAAAGTTTAAATCAAGATAATAAAAGGTCATTAAAGTCAGTAAGATAGCAATAAAATAGACAGCTTAGATAAAAGTCAGGATATGATTTATGATAAAAGTATGTTGTTAGGAGAGACTTAAATGAAGCCAGTGACTCAGAAAGCCTTATATCTTTGGGCAGGTCATTTTAGAGCCCCGGGTCCCTGGTGCTAAAAGCTCTATTCCCTTTGGTCCTCAGTCTGGACTCTGGGACAAGCAGAAGACTTCTGCCCGAGGATCTCAAACTACGCAAAGGTTCATAGGGGACTAACAGGTCTGAAATGTAGTCTGGAGCCAGGCCATGAAGAGCCTTTCAAGTAATTCATAAGATTTTAAAATCAATCCCAAAACAAACAGGGAGCCATCGTAAAGCGGCTAAAACTGGTGTGATGTGGTTGTGCTTCTTGGTTTTGGTTAAAAGCCTTGCAGCTGAGTTCTGTACAGTTTGAAGTCAATGTAAGGTTTTTTGATTAAGACAAGAATAAGATAACTGTTAGGTTTTAGGACTGTGAGTGTTGGCCAGAGCACCACTAAAGGGTGGGATGAACTTTGTGCAGTAATATCACAGGCATAGTCTTTACACAGGAAATGAGAACCAATGTGCTGGTATTCAGAAGGTATATAGATGAGTGTGGGTTCTCTGTCAATAAACAATAATGAAAGCAATAAGTACAATACTGTTCACTGTCATGTTGCATGTACATTGCATCATTAAACAGCACTACAATTTTCTAAACAGGAATATCCAGACTAATATACAACCTACAATGAGTGCGTTTACATGGACAGTTTAATTTCCTTTTCATTCAGAATGAAAGTTCATTCCTATTAAAAGTGATCTTGTAAACACCTAATTCGGAATGAAAATGGCCAATGCGATTGAAAATTCAATTCGATGTAAGGGGCTGGAATATTCCGTTTCTAATTCCGAATGAAACAATTTTTCGCACTTGTATAGACTCATTCCTCTTTAAGTTCATTCTGGTCTTTCTGTGCATGCTCGTTTCCTTGCCCTTCTGGCACGATGACGTATATAGCGCGCATAGCAACAGTCTGAGATAGAGGTTTCCATTCATTTCCATTTCATCTATCTCCCTTCTTCGACCTTCTACCTCCCTTCTCCTCCTCAACAGACAAAGCATTAGCAGAACAAGGTTGTTGTCGTACTGCTGCTTCAAGAATATAAGCAAAACAAGCCCGAAAAAGGCACTAATAACGGCGGCGTCAAGTAGGCATGTGCCGGTATGAGATTTTGATGGTATGATAACCGTGGGCAAAAATACCACAGTAACCGGTATTGGCGCTGTAATAATAATAATAGTAATAATAATAATAATAATAATAATCAGCATCATAATAAAACAGGCATCGTCCTATTTTCGCGCTCTAGACTTTAAAACGGTAGGCTAATATTCGTTTGACCGTTCACGAGCGACAGCACGTACCAGGCATCTCCTATCAGTGCAACGCATCATCACACCAGTTGTTTAAATGTGTAGGCTAATATAGACTCGTTAAAAGTTTAATAGAGCCGTTTCTTAACTTCACGATGGTGACTCCTCCCAGCAGCTTGTTGAGCTCCTCGTCGTTGCGGACAGCCAGCTGCAGGTGACGGGGGATGATACGAGTCTTCTTGTTGTCGCGGGCAGTGTTTCCAGCCAACTCCAGGATCTCAGCGTCAGATACTCCGGCACAGCCGCCAGGTAGACGGGGATGCTGGCACCGACACGCTCCGCATAGTTTCCTTTGCACAGCAGCCTGTGAACACGACCAACTGGGAACTGGAGCCCAGTACGGGAGGAGCGGGTCTTTGCCTTGGCTCTGGGGATTCTTCTGATAGCCAGAATGCAGAATCCAGAATTCCCACACCACCAACTTAGTCCTTTTCACTGGTGGGAAAAGTTCAGCTTCGCCTCCTCCAGCCATGTTTGCAGTTTGCACGTGAGTGGATTTATACTGATTACTAATGTACTGACTGACTGAGGCTGCCCCCCCTCAGGGTTTCCTCTACTTGTAATTGATCGTGGCGCACCGCCATGGCAAAATAAAAGCCACCATGCCTTCAGAATGCTGATTTTTTAATTTATTTTTTTGATGTTAAAGCAATGTAAAGTATATTGTATGAATGGATATATATAAACATATATACACACACACACACACACACATGTATATATATATATATATATATATATATATATCCTATATTTGCGCACATATACTTACCATAATCAGAGTTTGAAATGACAATTTAAATATCATGAAATGTCATGTGACACTATGCTGCAATTAACTTTATTTTGAAAAACGGAGTCATCACCTGCCTGTCTGGCTGTACTGTGGCACGCTCAAGAGTGGAGGGGAGGCAAAGACGACAGTCCGAAGTAGAGGGAGAGAAAAGGGTGAGAGAAAGGTATCCTACCTAAGCAAGGTTAAGTTTGATTCATCTTTTGTTCAAGCCTGTGAAAATAACCCTAATGTTAACGTTAAAGGGAAGTTTTGGTTTATTTCAACCCGTCTCCTATCGTCCTAAATTTGTTTCAAGTGACTAGTGACATAAAAATAATAGTTAGCATGTTAGCCGTTAGCCTAGATACAGCCGGGGCACATAGTAGCGTCAGACCTGTTAATATGTGAACGGGCATACTTCAAGTGCAAAGTTAGTCCACTAAACAAGCTTTTTTTCCCACAAAGACCGCCTCATATCGTTAGGATAAATGTCAGAGAACATATAGAAAACGACATGTAAACGTGTTGTCTTACCTTACCGGCGTCATCACAGGGGGGGGCATTTATTAATTTGCGACACCTGCTACCGGTTTACCATGCCCCCTCCAGACAACCTGGTCATTGTAAGAGCACATTCAAGATCAACAGTATTCAACACACTTTTACTTGTTTTTTTACGTGTAGGTGAGGACAGACCTGAGGAACAGGCAGCATCAATGGGCCACCTCATACAGCAGAGCCTTTGAGCTCTTTTTCAAAAAAATCAAGAAAAATAAAGTGCTCTCAACCAGGCTGCAAACTGTGCCATTAGATTAGGCTGCAGTTGTGTATATTGTTGTGTAGTGACCAAATAGTGTATTTATAAAAACATTCAGTTTTAAGTTGTCATAATTTCACATCAATACCCCCCGTCCCCACCCGTCATCGCCGCAGCCCTCCCTCACAGTTTAAAAAAATCCTGGAGGAAACCCTGCCCCTCAATAATTGTGCTGACTGCAGCGGCTGTACGTGCATGATTTCTGTATGTGCCAGTTAAAATGCAGGACTGGCACAGAATTATTTCTGAGTTTTGAGTTCGTGAAATTCCCATTTATGAAACATAGGTTACACTGTTAGCCTTTACCATCAGAATGGAAAATGGGCGGTTAGTGACACCATCACATTCTTTTACCGTGGTAAACCATGACACCGGTAACCGGCGCATGCCTATAGTCAAGCATCTTGTTATCCGGAACGAGGACTACAGTGTTATCTTCCAGTAAACATAAACATGTAACATCCGCCCCGCCCCCTATCCAATCAGAAACCTTCCCTGCCCCAAACCTTGTGCGGACCCGAATACAGACGATTAAAAGGTGATTAAACTGATCTCCCATGTAAACCCTCATTCGGAATGAATATTTCCCATGTAAACTACCTGGAAAGACTTTAATTCCGAATGATTTCATTCAAATTTTTTTCATTCTGAATGAGAAGCCATCATGTAACCGCACCCATTGGTAGCAAACATAAACAGAAATACAACTTAACATATCCAGCATGACGCACGCCTGATAAGTAAGGATAAAGGTTCTTTGACTGTGATAATACAGGGTAGTTCAATCAGTTCAATTCATTTCAATTTATATCAGTTTAATTCCTTCTATTGTCATTGTAAATAAATACAATCAAATTTAATGCACAGAATACAACAGAACTCATTATAAAAATAATAAATAAATAATAAAGGAAGGGATAAGATATCATTCATTCATACTCTAAACACACACACACACACGCATGCACAAATACGCACACACAAACAGTGCCAACAGATTGCCATGAACATAAAATAAGTTAAAATTATTGCACATAAAATAAATAAATGATTAAAGTTATTGCATACAGTGTAAGTATAAATATTCTATATTACTGGCTATGTAATGTCAGTACAACGTTCAATGTAGTAATGGCTTTGGGGTAAAAACTGTTCAACAGTCTGCTGCTGTGTGTTTTAATTGTCCGATAACATCTACCTAAGGTCAAACAGATGGTGGGCAGGGTGAGATGAGTCCTTCAGGATGTTTGTTGATTTCTGGAGGCGAAATGAAGGTGAAAGTGTCTTCCAGGGCAGGTAGGTGTGTGTTCGTCATTTTCTGTGCAGTTTTTATCACTCTGCAGGGCCTTCTTGTCAGCTGCAGAGCTGCTGCCATACCATACCAAGATGCCATAAGTTAGGACACTTTCCACAGAGCAGTGATAGAAGGAGAGCAGCAGAGGTTGTGAGAGGTTGATCTTACTGAGAGTTCTTGTGAAGTGTAATGGCTGCTGTGCCCTCCTGATCAGGCAGTTCGTGTTGTGTGCACATGTGAGGTCCTCTGAGATATGTGTGCCTAGGAACTTGTTGAGGGTTGACACCCTCTGCAGTTATTGCCAGAGGCTGGTGATCATCCTTTTTCCTCCTGAAGTTGATGATCACCTCCTTGGTTTTCTTGGTGTTCAAAGTCAGGTTGTTAACAGTGCACCATCTTGTTAGCCTCTGAACCTCACCCCTGTAAGCTGTCGTCTCCTCAGCCGATCAGGCCCACCACTGTTGTGTCATCTCCAAATTTAATAATGACATTGGTGTTGTGGGTAGGCGTGCAACTGTGTGTAAAGAGAGTACAGGAAAGGGCTCACCTTTAGTGCTATTAATGGTAACATGTATTCATAGCACTAAGAATATGTGTAGTAACCACTATCATCAGCCTATGCGGAAAGTAAACTCTCTGTAACAGCATGTCACTGCCCATTGAAACGTAATGAACACACAAACTAAATGAACTTACTTCTGCCATTGACAGAACAACACATTGTCAGTAGGTGTATTGTCTAGCTAACAAACAAGTACACAACGTAGAGCACGACGCTGACTTTTCACAGGAATTTCCATGCTGATAATGTCACCACTCACCTGACAGCTAGTGAGGTAGCTGTATCAATGCATCAATTTAGCAACACAAAGGTGCAAGACAAAAACTGAAATATTTTACCTGACTGGAATCAGTCAAGGATATTAAAGTCAGAGGAGCCTTTTGTACAGTTAGAGCATGTCTGATTTTGTCAGGCTGATTTAATCAATAATGGTAAGTCATATTTTTTGTAGTTGTTTCCAGGGCTGTATGTGACTCAGAATTATGTCAGTCTAATCAGATTTGGATGTTCAATATGAACATTAGACTATTTGTTCCTTTTTTCCATATAAAGTTTGACATTCACATCATATGATAAATAGGCCAAGGTCGCCCTCTAAGCTAATGCGAGCTAACTAGCAAGGGTGGCTGTGGCTCAGAGGTAGAGTGGGTCGTCTATAAATTGGAAGATCGGTTCGATCCACAGCTTCTCCGGTCTGCATGTCAAAGTATCCTTGAGCAAAATACTGAACCCCAAAATAGCTCCTGATAGCTGTTCCATCACTGTGTGAGTGTGTTAAAAACTGAGTAGCAGGTGGCACCTTGTATGGTAGCTTCGGCCACCAGTGCATGCATGCATGTATGTGTGAATGGGTGAATGTGACTTGTAGTGTAAAAAGCACTTTGAGGGGACAGAAGACTAGAAAGGCACAATACAAGTGCAAGTGCAGGTCCACAATGTGCCACAACATAAAAAAGACACTAGACATCAAACAAAAGCCAGGGACTGTACCGTATTAAATTGCTGTTAGCTGTAAATTCACCACTTCTAACTTCTTTTTGGCCATAACTCAAGAATATATATGCTTATTATGACAAAATTTCACTCAAATGTCTAATTGGATATAAAGTGATGACATTTTATAGCCAAAAGGTCAAAGGTCGACTTCACTGTAACATAATAATGTTCAGCAAAAACACTTTTCTGACCGTTACTCAATGTCATATCTCACGCCGGATTTCCACTGGATGCATGTCCGTTGCGGAACGGCAGCGCTGGTTATCCGCTGCGTGCTCTGCCGTCCGTCAATACCCACCGGCTGCGTTTGCTGCGCGGTGTGGTGCAGCTCCGCCGGAAGACATCTCGGTGCACTGCCATGATTAATATCTCCTCGTCCATGGTGTTCATGGGGTGAAATGACGTCTGAAAACCTCTGACCTGTTGACTTCAGGCCTGCCTCTGCCCATTATGTAGTTTTTAAGGTGTAGTGCAGGGAAATATGATCCGCCGTGAACACTGTGTATTTTATTTTGAAAATTAACCGGATGTTTTATCATGTTTCTGTGCACGACTTCCTGCCCCACACGATCTGCTCTGTGCTGAATTGCTGCGTTGTGCTCCGGCGTCCGGCAAAAATAGAAGTCCTTCGTATCTGTTGCGGAGGGCTCCGGAGTGCCAGAGCTGAGACGGAGCCGGAACGCAGCACAGCCGCAGCCGGTGGAAACACACACATTGACTAGAATGGAATCCTATTGGCTCCGCTGCCGTGCCGGAGCGGAGACGCAACCAACACGCATCTGGTGGAAATTGGCCTTCAGGAATACAAGGGGAGACATTTAATCAGACACTGAATTGGTGACACTAATCTTGAAACTGTGCTGGTTGCATAGATCTTCTCTACTGCCTGGGGGGAGATGTGTGTGGGGCATGCACATTTAGAATTTGTAGTTTATTTGCAAAACATCCATATTTAAAACATTGTTAACAGTCTTGGCTCCATATCAGTCTGGACTGACATGGATGTAAATTGTAACTGTAACTTGTTTGGTTCATGGAGCAATACAACCACAATGTAGCAAGTTAAGCTTTACTCAATATGAGCATTTATTTAAAGTATAGTAGCAGAGGACTTTAACAAACTGCTAGAATGTAACTTACAGATGCAACAAGTAGATAGTGGCAGTCTATACAACCTAAAAATGCTGCCATAATGTGTATATATATATATATATATATATATATATATATATATATATATATATATATATATACTTTATTTAACCAGGTAAAAGCCTCATTGAGAATAAAAATCTCTTTTTCAAGAGTGACCTGGCCAAGACGGCAGCATAAAACATTAGAAGACGCAAAAAGAAGAAGCAATGTTGAGGCTCTGCTTCGGCAGATAGTGCAGGGAGAGCTGGCTGACATTTGACATTTAGAGGCTGTGAAATTTTAATGTTTTGTGTTGTAAATATCTTGTCCTTTAGTTAAGGGGCTGAAAGGTGGGTACAATGCTTTCACAGCAATGCTGTTGGGTTGGGACAACATTACAAGCAGTAACTGCCCAATTGAATGGTGCTGCAAGCTAGCTCTTTAGAGACCCGGTGGGTACGCAATGCAGAGCGGCCAAGGGTAGCTTACCAGTGGAGACCAGAGGATAAGCAGTGGGCACTATGTTTCCACATGTTCATGTTGCTAGCTGGCAAAAGTGGAAAAAGGTCATGGCTAACTTTTGATGGGGAATAGCAGCTCTTGTTAAAAGTGGTGGAAGTATTCAGATCTTTTTCTTAAGAAGCAATACTGCAGTGTAAATGGAATAACATTTTCACGGTACAATAATCGAAAATTTTGCGGATTCACAATATCACGGTATTACAGAATTTTTATTGTCAGTTAGAATGAGCCTTAGAGAAATGAAAAAGGGAAGGGTTATCTTTCGTTGAACTAACATTTTATTACTATAATTGAAACCTTAATAATTGATGAGATTCTCCATCCAGTATTTTCTGTCCATTATCATCATTAAGCAAGTGTACACTGTATGATAACCGCCAACCTTCATATCACGGTATACCTTGAAATCGGTATACCGCTGCAAGCCCAGTGTAAAAACACTCATTTACAGGTAAATGGAGGTTTCGACTGGAAGCTAAATAATCCACAGAGGTCTCCTTCTCTCCAAAACAAACATACCAGGACCAAGTTTCGCATACTGAAATTCATTTTTTGTTGACCACCATGCAGTTCTGTATGTGAAAAAAATTAACTTTGGTATAATTTTTCCAACTGTCGCTCAGTAACATAACTTTAGTTCTTTATGGTTCTCTCCTGCAGCTTGAGTGGATGCTGTTAGATTGGTTCAAGCAAAGTGGATCTGGGGAATTAAGTATCCACTTGCTGGGAATGAACAATTTTAATGTTAGTTGATTCCGGAAATGAAGGGAAATTAATTGATTCATGTCTTTCTTTATTTATTTATTGGAAGACCTATTTATTTATTAACGTGCTCTTAGGTTTTTAATGGAGTTGTTGTATCTTTCTTTTAAACTCCTTCTTTGAGCGACTTTCTGTAACTTTCACCTACTGTTTAAGGTTGTATTGTTTGAGTTTTTTAAGATTTTCTCTTTTTATGGGTTTTCAGGGTTCCTGTGGTTGTGTGTGGCCTGAAGCACTTCATTGTTACTGTTTTGTGATATGTAAATATTGTCAGTGCTGTCTGTCTGTCTGTCTGTCCTGAGTATCTGCATTTAATTAGTTAAGTTGGGTGCCTGCTCTCCAAAAACTGCAAAATAAATCTACCTACGGGTATTTAATAAAGTAATCTGTATCTGATCTTCGTTATAAATGACATACTTTTTAATCCTTGGGATTGGGAGAAGGCATCAAGAATATATATTTTTTTGTAAGTCAAAAGGCTCCAGTACAAGTGAACTCACAAGTTGTTGGTGTTGAAGTCCAAGTCATATTGGAAGTCTTTTTTAAATATTTTGTGAGGTTGAGTCTAAAGTCATCAAATATGTGACTCAATGCGTATGGTCCGTGTTCAGTCCCATACATTTGTGATCAAAAATGATCTGAAGCTCAATCCTGAGGCAGGCTGTTCTGTAAATAGTTTTCTAATATATGATAAATATAGCAACTTCTGATCAACCCATATCAATGTCAGGTTTAAAATAACTTCTGGTTAGGTCCCACCCATTTTATCCAATTGTACGTCTGATTCCATCACATTCAAGGAGTACTGCAAGCCACTAAGACTGCTTCTGAGCAGCTGGGATGGGAGACAGGATGAATATACAAGCTAGTCAGCTCAAAATTTCAGAGCGAACTGCAGGCAGTGGGCTAATTGCACAGACAGCTGTTTAAATCATACAAATATTCCGCTGTATGTGTGTTAATCTTATTAATTTTATCTTTGTTGATTGATCTGTTCCCAGTCTGTCTGTGAGTGGAAGATTTCCCTCACTTACTAAAGTGGGCGGGGAAATAAAACTAATGAATCAATAAATAAAAACACTGTTGATTTCTTTCAATAGAGCGGACATGAAAAATATTTAGGTTCAGTTAATGTCTGTTGTCAGTCAGCCTGGTAAGGTCAGTTTGGCTGGCCTCTGTGCTCTCAGCTTTGCAGGAGCTGCTGCTTACTGGTTGCTGCTTCTGTTGACAGATGCTGAATGCAGGTCAGAGTCAGCGTGGATTGAAAACTCCTTTCTCCATGGCAACAACAGTAATACTATCAGTCACATTGCGTGACAAAATATGACGTTGTCTACAACACAAGAAATTGATCCATGTGCACGACAGGAAAGAAAAGTGTCGAGCAACATTTTTTTTTCCTGTCGAAAATGTGTAATTTCTGTCGAGCACCCGAGCATAAATTAGGCTTTAGAGGGCCAGGAGCCCAAACAGGAAAGCAGGCATGTTAGATCTTTGACACTCGCATGCACTAAAGTTGGGCTATGTCTGGTTTAGCTAGTCCGGTCAGGTGTACAAGGTTTAACTGTAGGGATACACCAATTATTGGCTGAACATCAGTATAGGCCGATTTTTGCCTTGTTGACTGCCATCGGTCTATCAGCAAATAAGATGACATTCACTGATGTCAGTGGTCGATGTTTTTCTGATGTGTCTTAACAGTTTTGCGCAGCCTAAAGAGCAGAGCTCGAGACCAATGGCCATAAACTTTAATTTAAAACTTTGAACGGATTTGGAAAGGATGAGGTTACCTCCCTTATAAATGATAAACTTGACCCCTTACAGTTTGCTTATCAAACAGGCAAGGGTGTAGAGGATGCCAAACTCTTCATCCTCGACAGAGCATGCAGGCATTTGGAGAAACCTAAATCTCATGCAAGGATTTTATTTGCTGACTCTTCTTCCGCTTTTAATAAAATGCAGCCTCACCTTTTGATAGACCGGCTTGCTTCTTATTTTAACTTAGCTGATCAGCTTTTATTGTTGCTTTTAAATTTCTTAACCGACAGAAAGCAGCAGGTTTTAGTAAATGGAACTAAGTCCAATGTGGTGGTGTCAAATATGGGTTCACCCCAGGGCTGTGTTCTTTCTCCCTTGCTTTTTATCTTGTACACAGACAGTTGCAGGTCTACAAAAGAGGGCAGCTACCTGGTTAAATTTACTGATGACACAGCACTGTTATCACTTATTCGTGATTCTGAGTTGGACCATGGTGGTGCCCTCACTGACTTTATTAACTGGTGCGATGATAACCTCCTTGACTTAAATGTTGCAAAAACTAAAGAAATTATCATTGACTTCAGAAAAATACCTGGGAACTGTATTTGATTCGCAACTGAGGTTTGATGTAAACACAGACAAAATTGTCAAGCGTGGACAGCAAAGAATCTACCTTCTGCGAAAGCTGAACTCTTTTAATGTTTGTAACTCAGTGCTGTGTGTTTTTACCAGTCATTTATTGAAAGTCTTTTAACATTCTCATTTATCTACTGGTATAATGGCCTGTCAGTGAAGGATAGGAACAGCTTATGTAATATTGTTAATGTCTGTTCCAAAATAATTGGAGCCCAGCAGAGAGACTTGCATTCCCTCTGGGAGAAACGTGTGGCCCAGAAGGCAAAAGTAATAGTGAGGCAACCTGACCACATCCTGTCCAGTGAATTCACTGTAATGACCTCAGGTCGACGCTTTAAAGCGCCCCCCAGGAAAACGAACAGATATTCAAAGTCCTTCATTCCTTCTGCTATCAGGCTGCTGAATGCCGACAGAAGTTTGTTTTAAATGAATATGTGTGTGTGGTTTATGATAACTTGGTTTGTTCAGGTGTCTTTTCTTGTGACAAAGCTTCTGTGAGAACAGTTGTCTTAATCTTTTTTTTTTTAAATTTATTTATTGATTGTACTAATTTATGAATCAGCACTGAACTTGAACTGCACTTGGTCCTTGTGTGCACCTCTTGCCCATATACTGGCCGATTGTCTCTGACATACTGTTGTTTGCTGCTGTTGTAAGATGGTTGTTTGTGTTTGTGTCTGTGCTCCGGGTAGACTGGAGAAACTGAATTGCCTTTTTAGGATAAATAAGGTCGTCTGAATCTTAATCTGAATCTGAATCAATAAGCAGTTACAAGAAGAATGCCATGACTGTTTGGCAAATGGGCTCTGTGATCTCACTGTTGTGTGTTGGGCATAAAGCAACCCTAGTTTGTGATGCAACTCAATGTTCTACCAAAGTTCAGTATTGCTTTAACGGTGATTAGAAATTATCAGGTACCCTGAACTTTATCCTGCGATATCTTTCTGTGAGACTGCTAATGAAAAGGGAACTCCACTGATGGAATGCTGCAGAACTTTCCGTTCTACTGGTGTACTGGTTGTCATTCTAGTACCAAGGCAAGAGGGTGACGTTTGACCCTGAATTGACCACACTCCTTTTATTTGTTTTTCTTGTTTTTTCCAGCTTAAAAGTTTTTTAAAAGCATCCCTTAAAAAAACAAAGGGGGAAGAAACATGCCTCTGGCCTTCTGACAACCGATCTAGTCAGCTAAAACACACCTCTGTAATCATCAGGGGCCCAGTATTTCAAAGTGATCTGATAGGATTATCCTGGCTCACTGCCTGGATCACTTAATCTAAGTTAGTGTTTTAGTTGTAAGTAATTTCAAGCATAGAAAAATATTGTTTGGCCATACTTCCTGAAACTGCTGTAAATAAGAGTAACAAATACAGACCTATTTCTCAAAGTCTAGTTTCACCTAACATTCAAACTTGGTTGTACCAAACATCCAACATATGTTTGTGGTCAGACAAAGGCAAGGAAATGCAATGCAAAGCAAATTTATTTGGATAGCACATTATTTTAGAGTGCAAGAAACAACACAGGGATTAACATAATAAGCACATGGACAACAACTTAGTCCTCTGACACTTCTGAATGAACCGCATAATTTTTCATTCTAGTACTGTGTATTTTTCCAATACTGCAGCAGTCTGCTCTGCACACATGTAAACAATTTTTTTTAAAAAGTCCGCTGTGTTGGCAATAACATAATGTTAAACTCTGAACAGGTTGGTGTTTAAAGAGTTCATGTATGACGTACTTCAGATTAATTCCCTTTTAAATTAAGCCATAAACCGCAAAATACACCAACAAAGCCAGCTACCTCGCTAGCCTGCTGGCTACTTAACATGCAAGTCAATGGAGCCGTGTTAGCTACCGTTAGCATGACCTCGGCTCAATTAGAGATCGGTACGCCCACGTTTTAAGTAGGTGATAGCTGGCTCACATCAGATGGTGGGTGGCCCTGGTATGGTCTCAAAAACGCTACACATTAGGTACTGGTAAATTTACATTTTGATGTGAAAGCTGTGCTACCAACTGCTCCTTTCGTGAAGTAGTCCACCATAGAGACAGAGTACAACGCCATAATCATAATCTGAAAGCCACTTCCCAAAGGGGAAACGTTTCAGATCCGGGGGTTGAGTTGTGAGATTTGGAAATCCCTATCCAGTCAGATTGGGATCAAAGTGATCCACCCTGCTAATGTTTTGAAATACCCAGATAAAGTGTGTGAGAAAAGGAGGATTTCATTATCCGGATTATTCTGATCCAGATTACAAGTTTTGCATTCTCGGAACCCATCGGCTGTATTCGGCGTCTGAATTCCGGCAGACAGCGATTTGGGTGGAGGAGGCAAATTTCCATTTCCGACTTCCGTTTATATATAAATAAATATGCTGAACCATTGCGATGGATTCAGAGTTTGCAGTGACGCCAATTATGTTCCGCCTTGTCAGTTTACTGCACGGACCGTTTAACCTGGCAACAACTGCAGCCGGCTCAAACGTGATTGGTCAATATCACGCGGACTACAAACAACCTACAACCGGAAACCAGGGCTCTTCCGCTCTTCTTCCAGAGGCAAGATCTCTGGGGTTTACCTACGGACTGTACATTCACTGAATGTACAGTCTGTATATAGAGAGTTTTGAAATACTGGGCCCGGATGTCATACAAGAGTTTTCTGCAACATTCAGGCATTTTAGTGGCTATTTGGTGGCCACTTTGAGTAATGGCTGCTTGACCCTCAGGTATAGATTTATATAATCAGATATCAGATAATGATGCACTTACAGTGAACATCAAATCCGTGTTAAAATCAGCAGGAGGAGAACTACAGTAGGTAGCATTAGCTGTTAGCTGTAAGCAGCCAGGGGTTGCAGGTTGGATTGAGATGCATTATGATTCCTTCAAGCTCTATTCAGTAAAAATGTGTATTGGGCAAAGGTAAATTATAACTTTTCATGATGCTTGCAGTGTAATTTTGTAAAATGTAGATTTGGCAAGAAATACCTGTTTGGAGAAGAAATTGGTTGATGTTTTCGCCATAATATAACATAGATTATGTTCTATGATATGTTATCTACAGTAAATGGCTTTCGAGGAAGTCATTTATTAATCTTTTTGAAGATGTTACTCATGTGAAATGTGATATTAAAGGTTGTTTCATAAATTTATATGATCGAATTTGTGCTTATTGAAAGATAGTGTAATGAAGGGCTAAATTAGGCTGCTTTAAAACAGTTCAGCTATTTTTATAATGAAGATTTCTGTGTTTCTCTGGCGGAAAAAATAACAGCAAAACTAAAATTAACAACAATATAAAAACATTGTCATCGGCCCAGAATTTCACAAGCGATGCATCCCTGTTAAATGGTTTTGATTTTGTGCAAACCATCTGAACCAGCAATTTTAATTATGACAAATTAGTAAAACTGGTCATTTCCGGTTTAAACTTCCCCCCTCTTTCCTTAGTGCTAGAGTGACAACCAATAAACCTTTTGACACTTTCAAACTTGACAACATAATCATTCTAAATGGGTCCCATTGTATTTCTTGTTTGAATGTTTGTTAATGCAGCAACTGACAGGAAGTAAGCAGAATAGCAATGAAATACAGCAAGGTCTCCATCTATCAGTGGATTTCTTTTTTCATCAGCAGTACAATTGACGGAGATGTTGCTGGATAAATTTCAGGGTCATCAGTAAACTCTGGTCACAGGTCACATGAGAACTTTTTAGTTTGGTTGAGTACTTCAGGTTCATATTACAATGTTTTATTTCTGCATTGGCCTACATATCTGAGGTGAATCTTGGTTGAACCTATAAGGAAACGGTCAGTTCCTTACTGGAATAGCTCACGGGGTCACCAAGGCACACCAGCTAATCGACCACAGCAAGATACCAATTCCAGTAGGATTAGATGTTTTGTTTTACTTTTGATATGCAATAGTACCAATAGCACTTTTTATATTAATATATTTTTGGGGACTTGGTGGGGGGGTTAACAACATATGTATATATAGGTATACTTGCACTCGCACTTGCAGCACTTAACATAACCCTAGATGCATTGGCATGCTACAGGTTTATAGCAGGCTTTTGAAGCCTCTGCTAGAGTGGTCCATACAGACCCTAATCTTTCTTGATGCTGAAGGTAATGCAGGTGATGGCAGTAATGCCTGTTTCTATGCATAGCCTGCATGGTAACTTGCCAACCTTTTAACGTATGTTGTTCCAGACAGGTACTGGTTAGGTGGATCTGCCTTACACTGTATGTTCCCAAAAAGTTTCCTTCAGGCAATGTTGACATGCATGTACTGGTTCTGTTACAAACCAGGGCTCGTGACTTTGACCAAATGGTCGCATTTTGCGACCATTTTTAGAGTCAGTGCGAGTATATTTTACAACTACTTGCTCTTGTGTGACCCCCAAATTTGCAGGCTTTTTTTTTTTTTTTTTTTTTTTCATGTTGTCAAAGTGAGTCCGCCAGTGAAGGCCAATATGTGTGAGAGGGGGAAAGTCTAGAGGTGAGTGATTAGTAAACCACAAGGATCACGTCATCTATGCCTGGAAAGTGGACAAGAGCAGATGGCTGCAGCAGGAGGTGAAAACAAGCTGCAGTCAAGTCAGAGGCTGAATCCATATCTCCACCCTCTGGACTTGCAGACTGAGCCCTCGCAGACTTTAGTTGTACGTAGTGTGACGAATTTGCCGTCATCACGTTAAGTCTGCGGGGGCAGAGACTGCAAGCAGCTGATGAATAGCTCTTGACTGTTTTACGTATTGCCGTGGAAATGTTCAACTATCGCTGCTTTGATATTCATGTGTCATATAAGTTGATGAATAGTGCCTACTCATCTGTTCCTGCAGATAACAAGGTATAAATCCTATGTATAGCCTTTTTTTGTGACTGAACAAAAATGTATGAATACATCTCTATATAAGAGGCCATACGCATTCAAAAACTGAAATGTTTGTAAGTAAGGACAGGACTATAACTCAATAAATTGGGCATTACTTACATACATTAAAATCATTAAAATATTATCATATATCAGTTTTTTCTCAGTCTCCAATTGTTTTAATTATAATAATAATAATTTATTTAAATGTTTTACAGGCTTTCTGTAATGTATGTTAATGGTTCAACCTACATTTTACATGAATTCTCATGTAAATCAGCATCATATCAGTTTGCTGCTGCATAGCAGACCTTTCGCCTCAACTACATAGGCTAAATAAATTGTGTCTGACTATAAGGTTAATATTTTCAGAGTAACAAAAAACAAGATAAGAGCTTTCATTAAAGATAGTCGGATATAGTCAGGGCTTCACATTTGTACAGATGTTATTTTAAGAGTCCTCACATACAATGGCCCACAAATCTCTGCAATGCTAAATAGTTCAGTACCTTCTTTAAGGCTCTAAACACCACAGAAACAGCTAAAACAGCAACATCTGAATCAACACTGCAAATCAGTGTGATGGCTAAGAAGTGTAGGATGTGAAATGCATGGAGTAACACCCTATTTTCAGTCTCCTCATGGCTGCATGTAGACAGAGACGTCAAATCCTGGAGTTGTGGCAGGGTTTCCCACATGTTCATTCATTTGATAAGTGATAAGATCTGCTGTCACATATTGATTTGTTTTATTTTTGGAGCTAGACCATTCATTGGGAATGCTGTTAGAATATATATCTGTTTGGTGACTGCTTCCTGCTTCTGAAGAGTGCAGACGCTTACCTGCTTGCTCCAGCCTGCTTCCTTCTTTACTCTGCTTTTTAATCGTTTTACTCTTTCTACAAATCCTGGAAAATCTCTATGTCCATCATTTCATGAATTATTTTAAGTAAACCAAGACTTTGAAGAACATTTTTATATTTTTAACCGATTTGACGAGTCAGCAGCATGTCCGGGGGAAGAAACCAAACAAATTCCTTATGTGAACACTGTCGGAGATATCAACAAGAAATTAATGAGCTACAAGCACGGATTTTTGCTTTAGAATCTGAAAAAGGACTTCACAAGATGCTCCTAGTGACATCTGGTGGTAAGAAGCCCACAGTTACTTTCAGTAAAAAGGGTGAAAAACCTGCTACTTTCATCTTAAACCTGAGTGATACTGTGTCTATTCCAAAACTGTAAAGACCAAAATGCCTCATCCTGGAAAGAACTTGGTGCTAAGCCAAAGCAGCACAAAGTGATGAGAGACAATGTTAATACCTATGTAACATCACCCAAAATACAGCTTACAAACAGATTTTTGCCACTGTCAGAGTCTGAATTAAATGTTTCTAATGAGCAAAGAGAAAATGGATTATCTTCACGAAACTGGAGCCATAAAGTCGGCAAAAGACAGCAGGCAGACAAACAATCTGGACCAAACGTCAAGGTCAGAGATACGCTGCTGATAGGAGACGGTGCTATCAGTGGCATAAACCACGGAAGAATTCAAACATGCTGCTGTCCCAGTGCCACTGTCTTGTCTTGTCTTGTTTTGTCTACACACTGAGGAATCAAACAGCTGATCGTGCACGTGGGTGCAGTGGACATCAGAAGGGAACAGACTGAAGTCTTGAAAAGGGATTTCACTAAGTTCTTCAAGGAGCTTGATAAAGTGGAGGTCAAGGCATTCATTAGTGGACCTCTTCCAAACATAGACAGGAAGATAAACAAGTTCAGCTGGCTGCTTCAGCGGAACACATGGCTGTCCAAAGAGTGTGCGCACAGAGGATTGCACTACATTGAGAACTTTTATCTGTTCTGGAAATGAGAAGACCTGTTCAAGGGAAAGGGCCCACACCTGTGCAGAGGTGGGAGGAGAGTGCTGACGGAACACCTCCTCCACGCTCTGAGGCATCAGAATGGGCCGGGACAGGGTCCTGAGCGACCAGTGAGAGAAAAGAGGAACGAGAGAAGCATCTCTGTCGCAGAAGCCGGAGACCGAGCCAGTGTTTCAGCACCAGCTGCACCACAACAGCCTCCACAGCCCCCAGTGAAGGATTCAGCTCCAGCACCACAACAGCCTCCACTGCCCCCAGTGAAGGATTCAGGCCCGCCATCGGTTCCACCTCCCCCCGGGCCCTCATCACAGGCCTTGGACTTGTCTGTGACGGCCCCAGCGAAGGTTTCAGGCCTGCCATCGGTTTCACCTCCCCCCAGGCCCTCATCACAGGCCTTGGACTTTCTGTGACGGCCCCAGCAGAAGTTTCAGACCCCGCAGCACCCCCATCACCTCTTCTACCCACAGACCAGCCCTGGGCCCCCCCTGCCACATCTACCCCCTCTAGAGAATTGTCCCTCATGGTCTCCTTTTCATCCCCACCTTCCCCCATGGGCCTTCCCAACCATCTTGGAAGCCTGATCAAATCAGGAATTAAGATGGTTCCCCTCACCCCTAATATAGCAAGGTCAAGACTTCTATCACCAACTATGCTGAACTCTTCCCTGTATAAAGCTGTGCCCCTCAAGTCACACAGGAGCTTCAACTCTCCTGCTTCACAAACTAAAGCTCCCCCAGCTCCTCCCCCTCGGTTTTCATCTGGTCCATCACCCAAACTTCCCCCTGCTCGTCCTCCCCTGCCTGCCCCCAGAACTGGTATCCCTAAGAGCTAGGATGCACAGGGCCTCTGCTGTCCCAGGACTTACAGCCATGATAAAGGTAATATCAAGCTGGGGCCCTGTGAGACAATATTCTCCACTAGTGCTATATCTACAGCCACACCACATAGACCAGATTACAGAAGGACAGTTAGACTGTCCAATCAGAGAAATTTAATCCATATCCCTTGTAAGAAGATAATGTCCATTCCTACTGAAACTAATCTGAAACTTGCTGTGCTTAATGTCAGATCCTTGACTAACAAATAATTTTTAATTAATAATTTGATCTCTTCGTATAATCTTGATTTTATGTTTTTAAGTGAAACATGGCTTGACAAAAACACAGGTAATGCTGTTCTAACGGAATCAGCTCCACCCAACTACAAATTTGAATCTGAAACACGAGAAAACAAAAGGGTGGAGGTGTCTGTGCAATATTTAGAGATCATATGGTTATGCACAGGTTGTCATTTGGGGTGTTTTCATCATTTGAGTATGTATCCTTTAAAATGGAGCTAAAACAATCTCCGTCCATACTCTATGTAGTTATATACAAGCCTCCCCAGCACTGTCAAAGTTTTATTGATGATTTTACCAGGATGCTTTCAATTGTATACACAGACTTTGATGGTTTGGTCATTACAGGCGATTTTAATGTACATGTGGGTAATGTCTGTGACAGAAATGCTAAAGAGCTCATTGCTGTCCTTGAAACCTTTGGCCTGACTCAGCATGTGTGTGAGCCCACCCACAGCAGAGCGTAGCACACTCTGGACCTGCTCATTACAAAGGGGGTTAATATTTCAAACATCAGTGTGGTTGATGTTGCTCTGTCTGATCATTTCTGTGTCTTCTTTGACCTGTCTGTTTCTCCCAAACCACTGGCTGGTCCTGAATTTGTTCGGAGGAGACACATAAATAACAGCACAGGTGCTCTGTTCATGGAAATGATAAACTTTGAAAATGCCTCATGTTCTAATGTTGATGTTTTGTTGAACTCTGTTACTTCGAGTGTTTTGAATGTTCTGATGTACGTGTTCAACCAGATCTTACGTAGAACAAGCGAGAGGTACTTTTCTGAAATTATTGGAAACTGCAGTAACAACTCGCGTGTCTTATTTGCAACAGTGAACAGATTAACAAACCCCCAGCTCAACTGCCGTTGGAACTGATCTCCACATCTAAATGTAGTGAGTTTGCAGTATTCTTTTGCGACAAGGTTCAGACCATTAAAAATGCCATCAATTCCACAACACCAATAACAACCCTGCAGCCACCTAGACACTTAGAGCTGACTCATTTTGCACCTGTAACTGACAAAACTGTCCAAGAGATCATCACCAGTCTGAGTTCATCTACATACTGCCTCAATGTGTTACCCACTAGATTTCTAAAGTCTGTGCTGAGCAGTTTGTTACCACCACTCGCTCACATAGTTAACATGTCACTACAATCTGGAACATTCCCAAAGGCCTTGAAAATTGCGGTCATAAAGCCTCAACTAAAGAAGAGCAGTCTTGATGCCACAGTACTGAACAACTACCGGCCCATTTCAAATCTGCCATTTTTAGGCAAAGTCCTTGAGAAAGTTGTTTACCAACAGCTTACTGACTTTCTCCTAATGAACAACTCCTTTGATGTTTTCCAGTCAGGTTTTAGACCCCATCACAGCACTGAGACTGCTCTTATTAAGGTGACAAATGACATCCGCCTGAACACTGACGCAGGCAAAGTCTCAGTTTTAGTCCTGCTAGATCTGAGTGCTGCTTTTGACACTGTTGATCATGAGATCTTTCACGGAGACTAGAGGACTGGGTGGGCATCTCTGGCACTGCCCTAAATTGGTTGAAGTCCTATCTAGAAGACAGGAAGTACTTTGTTGAAATTGGTAACTGTGTCTCAGACCACATGGCCTTGACCTCTGGGGTGCCCCAAGGGTCAATCCTGGGACCCCTTCTGTTCAATCTCTACATGCTGTCTTTAGGCCAGTTAATACAAAGTAATAATGTGTCCTACCACAATTATGCAGACGACACTCAGATCTATGTCACACTGACAGCAGGTGAATATGGACCAGTGGATTCACTCTGTCACTGCATCCAACAGGTCAGTGTGTGGATGCAAAACAACTTTCTCCAGCTAAATTCAGACAAGACTGAAGTCAGTATTTGGTCCACAGAAACAAAGAGAAAGTGTCAGCAGTCACCTCCAGTCTCTCTCTCTAAAACCTACAAAGCAGGTTAGAAATCTCGGGGTAATAATGGACTCAGACTTGAACTTTAACAGCCACATCAAATCAATAACATCAGCAGCTTTTACCATCTAAAAACATTGCCAAAATCAAAGGTATAGTGTCTAAACCTGACTTGGAGAGACTTATCCATGCATTTGTCTCTAGTAGGTTAGACTACTGTAACAGCCTGCTCACTGGCCTCTCCAAACGGGCTGTAAGACAGCTGCAGTACATCCAGAATGCTGCTGCTCGGGTCCTAACCAGAACCAGGAAGTACGAGCACATTAGTCCTGTGCTCAGGTCTCTACACTGGCTTCCTGTGGCTCAGAGAATAGACTTTAAAGCAGCTATGCTTGTGTACAAGTCTCTCCACGGTCTAGCACCAAAGTACATCTCTGACATGTTAGTGCCATATGAACCATCTCGGACTCTGAGGACCTCAGGGACTGGCCTCCTGCTGGTGCCCAGAGTCAGGACTAAACATGGGGAATTAGGATTCCAGTTTTATGCAGCTAAAATCTGGAACAGTCTTTCTGAAGATGTGAGACAGGCCTCTACTCTGACAATGTTAAAATCTAGGCTCAAAACAGCTCTATTTCACTGTGCATATGACTGAAAGGATCTTATCTGCACTCTTCTCTTTTAAAGTTCATTTTATAATGATTATACTCGTACTCGTCGTCCTCCGCTTATCCGGGTCCGGGTCGCGGGGGCAGCAGCCTCAGCAAAGAAGCCCAGACAGTCCTCTCCCCAGCCACTTCCGTCAGCTCTTCCGCAGGAACCCCGAGGCGTTCCCAGGCCACCCGGGTGATGTAATCCCTCCAGCGTGTTCTGGGGCGGCCCCGAGGTCGCCTCCCGGTTGGACATGCCCGAAACACCTCCCAAGGGAGGCGTCCAGAAGGCATCCTTACCAGATGCCCGAACCACCTCAACTGGCTCCTCTCGATGTGGAGGAGCAGCGGCTCTACTCCGAGTCCCTCCCAGATGTCTGAGCTCCTCACCCTATCCCTAAGGCTGAGCCCAGCCACCCTGCGGAGGAAACTCATTTCAGCCGCTTGCTTATAATGATTATTTCTGTTTTTATTTTGTATTGTGATTTTAATGCATTTTCTTGTTCTGTAAAGCACTTTGAATTACTTTGTGTATAAATTGTGCTCTACAAATAAACTTGCCTTGCCTTGCCTTGCCTTTGGTTATTCAGAGCACCACACTCTTGTAGCGTAGAGCATACTCTGGTCACAGATGGCAGCAGAATGCCAGATTCAGTGAGAGTAAGACTAAATTGTTCATTGCGCTGGGTCTGAAAGTTTGCATTCACTCGCCTCTGCAGTAGCTGCTCCTCTAATCCATCAATTTGATCTGATCAGCTTATCAATTCTCCGCCCCATGACTCAAAACTCGACAAATTGCTGAGGAGAATAAAATAACTCTAAGAGTTCTGCCTGCAATGCATTCATGGACCCGCAAAAACCTCTGAATTTAGAGAGGGAGTCAACAGCTCCCGCCACACATAGATTCTAATTCTGTGAGAAACACTAGTGGTGGCTTGACAGGTTGCTTTTCACCCCTTTCAAATGAGTTGAGCGGGGCCTCAGACAGGAACAGTTCTATCTTTTTTTCATCAATGAAAAAGGATCTGCCAGTTGTGTTGCTGCATTATCTGCTTTAGCCACCTCGTGTCTGTGGACCCATTTATCACATTTTGCTTTCATTGTGCCTTTTTAGAGAATGTCTCAGTCCACACAAGGTCAAGGCGAAGAACCTATTCTCACTGTCATGCTACATGTGATATGAAGATCTGTCACACGAAGGCAGAGGTTTTTGAAGCAGCAGGTTTAACCATCTGGATGATGGCTGCTCTATCCAGAAAAACACTGGTGGTGACAGAAGACTCTGAAATGGCTGCTTAAACTTCTTCCAAGCAAGTGATGAGGTCACTCTTATTACCCAGACTGAGTTTGCTATTGTTTGATGACTTATTTACAATTACTAGTAAAGGTACTATTTCTACTTCATCAATCTCTGCAACTACTCCGCTGTTAGCTTAGACTGCCGGTAGCCACTCCACCATGTTGCAGAAGAAATAAAGAAAATAGTACCTTTACTAATAACTGCTAATAAGTGGTCAAACATATGCAACAGAACTCATTATTTTACATGTCAGCAGAATTGGGATTGTTACATGTCAGCAGAATCGGGTTTGCTAATGTGCAATGGGAGGGAATGGAGAGAGAGAAAAAACATGATGAACTATAATCTGTTTGCAGGAACACAGGAGCAATGGATGGGCATATAGCATGACTAATTTGTGACACAGTTCAATGTTCTACCAAAGTTCAGTATTGCTTAAAATGTGATTAGAAGTTATCACAGACCCTGAACTTTATCCTGTGATGTCTCTCTTAATTACACTGCTAATGAAAAGAGAACTCTACTAATGGAATGCAGGATAACTTTCCGTTCTAAAGGTGTCTTGGTTGTCATTCTTGTACCAAGGCAAGAGGGTGAAGTTTGACCCTATATTGACCAGTGTTGGGCAAGTTTCTCTCAAAATGTAATATATTGCATATTACTAGTTACCTTCATTTTAAAGTAAGTTACTTTACAGTATTACTCTCTGTGTAGAGTAATTAGTTACTTATTACCCTACTTTTGCATTAGTTACACCAAAATGACCTCAGAAGAACAAGCATTTTAAATAGATGAGGGTCATGTTGTTTCACAGTGGGGGGAGGGGGGGGGGCAGCATTCACATACATTGGTTACCACTTTGTATTAAAATCCCCTGCTTAAATAATAAAAGCATGATGATAAAGAACAATTAAATAGCCTAGTCTGTTTAAAATAAATGGATAGTTGTGGACATGGGGGGGGGGGGGGGGGGGTCAGATGGAGGATCAAAGTCTGATAATTATGAAATATGGATAAATATTTGTGGGCCTATGATATGAAACACAATAAACAAATATAGAACAAACCGAATGGCTTAAAAGTCAGTTACTATGATGTGCACAAATTAATACAGCAGAGCTGAAAGACCCACCCGCTGGTTCCCAGTGTGCCAGTCATTAGTGCTGGGAATCACCAGAGGATCCGCGATAAGATATTATCATGATGCTAGAATAGAATACAATAGACAGAAGTTTATTAATCTCTGAAGGGAAATACAGCTGTCCAGCAGCTCATAATCAATCAATCAATCAATCAATCAATCAATTTTATTTATAAAGCCCAATATCACAAATCACAATTTGCCTCACAGGGCTTTACAGCATACGACATCCCTCTGTCCTTAAGACCCTCACAGCGGATAAGGACAAACTCCCCAAAAAAACCCCTTTAACAGGGAAAAAAAAACGGTAGAAACCTCAGGAAGAGCAACTGAGGAGGGATCCCTCTTCCAGGACGGACAGACGTGCAATAGATGTCGTACAGAACAGATCAGCATAATAAATTAACAGTAATCCATATGACACAATGAGACAGAGAGAGAGAGAGAGAGAGAGATGCAGGTAATGACAGTAGCTTACAACAACATTAATGAAAGTAATAATATTATAGTTATAGTTCTGGCTACTGTGGTACAATATGTTGAAAGTATGTATTAATACCTGGCAGTATACATGTGTGACAATAATCATATGTGTATAATAACAGAAGAAGTATGACTAATGACTAATGATGGCAGCAGCAGCAGGAGGCATCTGGCGGGACCACGGCAGCAGCACAACCACACACGTCACGCTGTCCAGGCACCGCTGCAATACGAGTTAATCTGAGTGACAGTGGAGCACAAAGGCTCCAGAGAAGAAGCCCAGTTAGTGACATGCATTATGGCCGAGTTAGCAAGACGCAGTAATAGGACATGAGAGAGAGAGAAGGAGAGAAGGTGCCCGGTGTATTATGGGGGGGTCCCCCAGCAGACTAGGCCTAAGTCAGCCTAACTAGGGGCTGGTACAGGGCAAGCCTGAGCCAGCCCTAACTATAAGCTTTATCAAAGAGGAAAGTCTTAAGTCTAGTCTTAAATGTGGAGACGGTGTCTGCCTCCTGGACCGCAACAGGAAGATGATTCCACAGGAGAGGAGCCTGATAGCTAAAGGCTCTGGCTCCTGATCTACTTTTGGAGACTTTAGGGACCACGAGTAACCCTGCGTTCTCAGAGCACAGTGTTCTGGTGGGATAATATGGCACTATGAGCTCTCTAAGATATGACGGAGCTTGACCATTTAGAGCTTTATAAGTTAACAATAGGATTTTAAATTCAATTCTGGATTTTACAGGGAGCCAGTGCAGAGAAGCTAAAACAGGAGAGATATGATCGCGTTTCTTAGTTCCTGTTAGTACACGTGCTGCTGCATTCTGAATTAGCTGGAGAGTTTTTAAGGACTTACTAGAGCTACCTGATAATAGAGAGTTACAGTAATCCAGCCTTGAGGTAACAAAAGCGTGGACCAATTTTTCTGCATCTTTTCGGGTCAGGATAGGCCTAATTTTCGCAATATTACGCAGATGAAAAAATGCAGTCCGTGAGGTTTGCTTTAAATGAGAATTAAAAGACAAATCTTGATCAAATATTACTCCGAGGTTTCTTACGGTAGTGGTAGAGGCCAGAGCAATGCCATCTAGAGAAACTATGTCATCAAATAAAGAGTCTCTGAGTTGTTTGGGGCCAAGAACAATAACTTCAGTTTTGTCTGAATTTAATATCAGGAAATTGGTGCTCATCCAAGTTTTTATGTCTTTAAGGCAATTATGGAGTTTAGTTAATTGATTGCTTTCTTCTGGCTTCATTGATAAATACAACTGAGTATCATCCGCATAACAATGGAAATTTATAGAGTGATTTCTAATGATGTTACCTAAAGGAAGCATATATAGAGTAAACAGGATTGGTCCGAGCACAGAACCTTGCGGAACTCCAAAACAAACTTTAGTACGTAAGGATGGTTCATTGCGAACATCAACAAATTGAAAACGATCAGATAAATAAGATTTAAACCAGCTCAGTACAGAACCTTTTAAGCCAATTAAGTGATCCAGTCTCTGCAGTAGAATTTGATGGTCAATTGTGTCAAACGCCGCACTAAGATCTAATAAAACAAGTACAGAGACGAGTCCTTTGTCTGAAGCAATCAGAAGGTCATTTGTAATTTTAACTAGTGCTGTCTCAGTGCTATGATGCACTCTAAATCCTGACTGAAATTCCTCAAATAAATTATTATCCTGGAGAAAATCACACAGCTGGTCTGCGACTACTTTCTCAAGGATCTTTGACATAAAGGGAAGATTAGATATTGGTCTATAATTGGCTAACACCTCTGGATCCAGGGTGGGCTTTTTTAGTAGAGGTTTAATTACAGCTATCTTAAAAGACTGTGGTACATAGCCTGTTAATAAGGATATATTGATCATATCTAATATATGAGTGTTAACTAAAGGAAAGACCTCCTTAAGTAGCCTAGTTGGGATGGGGTCTAAGAGACACGTTGATGATTTGGATGAAGAAATCACTGCAGTCAATTCTTGAAGAGAAATTGGGGAGAAGCAGTCTAAATATATATTAGATTTTACAGCTGTGTTTGAGGTTAGATAGGTACTATCTGAGGACAGGAGGTCATGAATTTTGCCTCTAATAGTTAGAAACATTAAGTTAAGATAAAATTGTCCATTACACAGTCCAGCCAGTTGTGGCTAATGTGATGTTTGTAAGTGTGTGTGTGACTGGATTCAGGAAGTGTTAAAGAGTTGTAGGAAACATAAATTAGGGCGTCACATGGAGGCACCAATTATGTAGGGATCAACATTTCTATGCGTCACACAGAGGCACCAATTATGTTGGGAACAACAATATTTGGCCTCATCAAGGGCACGCCATTAATGTTGTAAATTGGCGGGGCGTCGTTGGCTTAGTGGTAGAGCAGGCGCCCCATATACAAGGCTGTTGCCGCAGCAGCCCCTGTTCAACTCCAGCCTGTGGCCCTTTGCTGCATGTCACTCCCCATCTCTCTCCCCCTTAACACTTGTCTGTCCTATCCATTAAAGGCTGAAAATACCTCAAAAAATATCTCTAAAAAAAAAAAAAAAATCGGAAATAATTAATAATTATTAATAATAATTAATAATTATGTTAAATTATTTGACTTAATTAACGTTAAATCACCTCGGGGGCACCATTCCCAGAAAGGGAAAATGCTAGCTAGCATTTTTGAACACTTTTTGAAACTTTCAGTTTACAATCAGGACAGTCCTGTTTTTATTGCATCTATTTCATTCCCTGTCTTTGAAGAGTACCTGAGTGTTTTTTTGACGGTTTTGACTCAGTGCAGCACTTTTTTCTTTTTTTGCCTGCTAGCTAAAGAAATTTGGAATTTTGATTAATAATTAAATAATAACCATAACCAAAGTTAACAGTAAAGCCTGAAGGATTTCGGAGTTCTTGACGCAACAGAGGTTAACTATTTGCAACATTAAACAGACAGCAGGCATGATTCTAAAATCATATTTAATCATAAAGTAGAAGGAGAGAGAGAGAGATGGGGAAAAACTGCCTATCCTATAGGGGAAAAATTAAAGAGTAGTAAATTAGCAGCAGTCTATGTTTCTGCCTGCCATAGCCTGAGAGACAGGGAGTGACACACATATCAGCTGACACACATATTTATTGTTTGTTGCTTTCTTCTTCTTTTTGTTCTTTTTCTTTACTACAGTTTTAAGGACATTTTTTTTAGTTGACACAAACTGATTAATTGATTGATTCATTGTAATTAAGTACTTACTGACTGAGATTGATTGATTGTGACTGTGATTGTGATTGAGTCAATCATAGTTACAGTATTACCAACAGTATATTGAATTGAACTGAATTGAATTGAATTGAGAGAGAGAGAGAGAGAGAGAGAGAGAGAGAGAGAGAGATGGGTGTACAAACGGCTGACTACAGAACTTTGAGATGCCTCTTTGGGTCAATGGCGGTTTTAGGCGGGGGCCAGCAGGGGCCAGAGCCCCCGTAACTCCGAGTCCGGCCCCCCCTGTGGCCCCCCCGCCGAGGAGTCGGAGGGGGAACGCGGAACTAAATCGTCTCAACAGGTTGCCGGTCGGACCACTTAAAGAGGCGCACCCAGTGAATCATGCAGAATACACCACACGAGAAGGAAAAGGGCCTGAGTTTTCTAGTGTTTAGTGTTTCCCATACATTGACTAATTTGCCCTGCCACAGTCTCCAAAAACTGGCCAGATATAAAATGCCTCCGGTAAATGAACGTCACTCTGTAGCGCACCGGCTGGAGCTCCTGCTGGGAATTCTTCGGCTCCCCCCTCCCTCCCCTCCCCCTCACCCTCCCCGGCCTCACCACAGACGTCGCTCTCCTAGCGCTAATGTGAGCCTGAGTTGATAGAGCGGACCACATTTCTAAGCGGAACATTGAGGAATACTGACATCCACTTCGTGAGCATTCTTGAAAACACCCAGAACACATCAGTAGAGAATTGTGTGGCTGATTTAAGACAACTCTGAGCCTGCACGGCAACATACAGCACCACTGAGGTAAGCTCTGAAAACTTTTTCCTTTTCATTTGACTCATGCCTGTCACATCATGTTTGTGTAGTGGTGTGAAATACGATCCGGAGTTTTCATGGGTCTTTTATTTTGAAAATCGACTGGATACTCTCGTCTATCCTGCGCCTGACTTCCTGTTTGACTCATTTGGTCTGTGCAAATTGACGCGCCGTCAGAAATAGACCCGGCGCGTAATTTTAGCGGAGCGGAGCGCCGAGCCGCTTCTAGGCCGCGGCTGGTGGAGCAGCTTCTTGAATGGCTGCTATTAGCTCCAGCACCCGCGCCTCGGCCGGATCGCGCACGCCACGGATCCAGTGGGTTGCTATAAATGGGCCTGTTCCAGAGGCATTCAACTACCTGAGGGCTTTTGAAATGCTCTGATTCAGGGTGCTGTACTTGCAAATCGAGAGGGAGGGAGGAAAGCAGTAATTTGTGCCTGTTTGTGTGTAATTTATTTGAATCTCACCTTTTGTTTTCCTTTCGCTTTTGTATTTTGTATTGTTGTGCGTATCTGGAACTGTACTTGTGAGTGTGAGAATTTTAAAAGAATATTTTGTCTGCACATGATTTTAAATATTAAAATAGCCCTCCAGAGGCAGATCAGTACGTCAGTCATTTTTCTTTTGATTACTGAAATGTTTAACCACTAATACTTAGCCGTATTTTAAGTGTAAGCCTTAACCATAACATACAACTAGTGTTTTTATCAGTAAAAATGGAACATTTTTCACACATAAAAAGCACAAAGATGTTGAAATCTAGGCATATTCTGCCATCATAACTTTGCTCTCAGAATTCACCAGATTGATGCCTTTAAATCAAATACAAAATTTTCTCCCGGGGGAGCATGCCCCCGGACCCCCTTACACATATATATATCTTATTGTTCAGACTTAGATATTTGACCGTACTTGTATGTGCCCCTGTATCAAAAGGACTGGCCCTAGCTTGGCCCCCCCATTGAAACTGGCCTAGAACCGCCACTGCTTTGGGTGTTGAAAGCCTATTTGTTAATGAGTATATGAGAATGTGATTTGTGTTGCAAACGGTCTGGATTAGTGCAGAGATTGTTTAGGTGTGTGCAAGAATCTGTCTGTGAACAGCATTAGCAAACTAAACACTTAGCTTTGGCGAAGCCAACTAACCAATGACCTGACTGCAAACAATCACAACAATTACTCAGAAAACAGCATTAAATCACATACAACAAGTTAAACAGTCTTGCTTAGCCTGGACAGCTGTGCTAAAGCTATGCCCAGTTGTTACTTTACCGATCCTTGAATGGATGGAAGAAAGAGTTACATTATGGTGTGCTGCTTTGTTAGCTCGCAGAGAAAGGTGGGAAAGAGCTGTGGTTCCAGTTGCAGTCTTTGTTGTGTCCTTTGTTCCAAAGGTGAAACTCCGAGGAAGCTGGTCGCTCAGGGTCTTTGCAGAGTTAGACGCTGTGTGCTAACTCAACTTGGTTCTCCTTGTTGCTCGAAAGTTAGTTGCAAACATTGTGTTTGCACCTCTACCTTCTATGGTTCAGGTTTAAAGAGTCTGTGAGCAATGGTCTGAGCTTGTTGGTAGCCCAGGGTAAGAGGAGGCCTGTCTGGGCACGTCTCGGCTGGTCCACAGCTCGGGGCAAAGAAGTGTGAGCTGCTCGGCAGCCCCAGAGTAAGAGAGCATCTGGGCTGTTCCAGGCCCAGCAGAGAAGAGGAAGACTCTGAGAGAATACAGGACTTACCTTGTTTATTACAGTGAGATCATGTAGTGGCATGCCACTCTAACAGCACTGTCCAATCAAGTTTGGCGACTGGTCTCACTGGGAGGTATGAGCTGACCCCCTGTGGAGATGAGTGTCAAATAGCTGTCTTTGTTTGAAGAACAAAGAGCATGCAGAGAAGAAAAGCCTTCACATGTCCAATTTAGATTTTAACAAATGACAAATCATCTGTGGTCCTGTGAATCCCAACACAGTCTTATTGCCATGGGGACAAAGGATCTCCTGAAATGCTCTGTTCTGCAACGCAGTGAGATGAGCCGACTGCTGCAGCTGCTCCTCTGTTGCTCCAGGAGGCTTGGGTATTGTCCATTATACCTTTCAGTTTGTTCAATGTGCCCCTCTCCACCACAGTTCTTAGTGGGTCCAGTCTCCTGCCGAGCACTGAGCAAGCTTTTTTAACCAGCTTGTCCAAACACTTGATGTTTTTGTTTTTTGTGTCAAGCTGCTTCCCCAATACACTGCAGCATAGAAGTGCACTGGCCACCACTGTGTGATAGAATATGGTCAACATCCTCACACATCAAAGACCTCAGTGTCCGCAGGAAGAACAGGCGGCTCTGCCCCTTCCTGTAGAGTAAATGGATGGTAAATGGACCTGCATCTGTATGGCGCCTTTCTAGTCATCTGACCACTCATAGCGCTTTTTACACTATGAGTCACATCCACCCATTCACACACATTCACATTCATACACTGGTGGCCGAGGCTACCATACAAGGTGCCACCTGCTACTCAGTTTTTTTACGCACTCACACACCAGTGGAAGCATCATCAGGAGCAATTTGGAGTCAGTATTAGAGGACCAGTCCAGCTTATCATCCAAGAGGACCCCCAGATATTTGTAGGTGTGCACCATCTCAATGTCCTCCCCCTGTATGGAGACTGGTTGATGGTGTAACCTCTTTCTTCTGACATCCACCACCATCTCCTTGGTTTTGGCTGTGTTCAGGTGGAGACAGCACATACTGCACCAGCCCCTGAAGGCATCCACGAGGTCTCTGTACTCCCATACCTTATCACTCCTGATACAAGCCACAATAGCTCTATCATCATATTTTTGTATGTGGCACGACTCTGAATTCTATTTAAAGTCCGCTGTGTAGAGTGTGAACAGGAATGGTGCTAAAACAGTTCCCTGTGGAGCACCAGTGCTGCTCCTCACCATCCCAGAGACAGCTTCCAAGCCTGACACACTGAGGCAGCTTTGTCAGGTACTCTGTTATCCAGGAGGTCAGGAAGTGATGTACTCCCATCCCCTCCAGCCGGTCTCTCATTATGGGGAGCTGGATAGTATTAATGGCACTTGAAAAGTCAAGGAAAAGGATCCTCACACAACATCCTGTCTCCTCCAATAGGTGTAGGCCTGATGCATTTTTTTTTTTAATTTTCAATGCAGTATGTAAAGAACCGCATCTTCCACTCCCATGTGCGCCTGATAGGCAAACTGAAGGGATCCACAGCATCAGTGACCTCTGACTTCAGGAAATGGAGGACCAGGTGCTCCAGGGTCATAATGTGTAATGTTAAGGCCACTGGTCGGTAGTCAATTCACTCGGCCGGGCTCCCCGCTTTGGGCACAGGTACAAGACAAGATGTTTTCCACTGCACCAGGACTTTGCCTGTTTGAAGACTCCTGTTAAAGAGCCACTGAAGGGGCTCCACTAGCTGGGCTGCACAGTTTTTCAGGAGCCTTGGACACAATCCATAGGGACCACAGTTTCCCCTGTACGCAGTCTCCGGAGGTAGATGTTGTAGCTGTAGCTGCAGTAGTGGGGGAGGGGCTGTTTCCAGGAGATTGAGGAACAGGAGCAGCAGCAGCAGGTGACACTGTGAAAGGCAATAGAGAGTCTAGCTTTTTCCAGTATCCTGCTGGGGGAGCAAGTGGGATCATCGAACTAATAAAGTTAATTCAGGATAAAATGTTCTTTTTGATGACTGATATATGAGCTGGGACTGACGCTGGTGTAACGGGGGACTGTATTAACCTCACAATTTATAATGCCCCCGTTAAGTTTCGTTTATATTGCTGATAATAGTGACAGCCTACAGTCTCTGCATTGTGTTGTGATGATGATGGTGGACTAACGGCTGACAGTTAGTAACGTCAGTTGACTCCAACGAAGACACACAGACACTCCGATGTCGATTCAGTGATGACTGTTTATTGCTTACAAGCACTTCGGGATCTGGGGGATACAAGCCCCGAAAAGCTCAGTAAAACTATTTAATATAAATAAAATCATAATCAAAGGAAACTTACAATACTAAAAAATGATGTCAACATGACAAAGCTTAATAACCGTTAAATAACAAATTACATGGTCAACGGTCTAACCTTGACCAGGATCAAAGACTTACTATTACAGATTACATAAAAGACACTATTGATACAGATGAACCAGTACACATAGATAATCACTCTGAATGTCAATATAGTTATAATTAGTAATAAAGTCTCTCTCAGATCAGCTATACATTAATATTTACAGGTTTCCATTTAACAGTCACACACTCACCTGGGGGATACAAGCCCGGTCTGTCTTGTTCCCCCGGCTTTATAGCTGCATCGTTACCTTGGATACTGCGTAGCCAAGTATTAAATTTGAAATATAAGATAACAGCATAAAAATATGAAAATAACACAAATATGTACACCTTACAACTATTCAATAAAGGTAAAATTACACTCAAAATTATATTCTATATTACAAGATTTTGCTATTAGACATAGTGACCATTTAAAGCTCAACTGATGTATTTAATGTAACATGCAAGAAGATTATGTTACATCTCACCCCCACTAAATTCAAGCTTCACATAAAAAAAAATCTTTTTTAAAAAAAAAAAATTGGTACTTTGCTTGAAATTCTTATTAAACAAATGCATAAAACTATGTTTTTTTTTGTTTTGTTTTTCCTTGTTTTTACATGAAACCTCAAGGAGACTCAGAAATAGTAAAAAGGTGTGAATAACTCACTCATACAGATGTTTCACTTGTCAAGATATTCTTAAACAAATAGAGGAGTAAGAGAAACTGGCCAGGTAACTCATTTCTACATTCTCAAATGCACCTTTGAAATTATTAAAACACACAGTGATAACATATGTTCAAACACTCAGAATTCAAAACCTTTGTTACACTACTGTGACCTGGGGTTCATATTTGTTTGGAAGGACTGTTGAGGCTGCACACGAATCTATCAACTGCCTTTATCATGCAACCAGCTCTGTGTGACGAACCACTTGGTTCAACTTGGGCCGCAGAGCCTACAGGATTTGGGCAGGTTTTAGGATCAACAGTTTTCTGTGCTATGGCTCTAAGAGTAGGAGAATTAATTTCTCCATCAGCTTGGCTGGGCTCATAAGAGTTTGAGTTCTGTGAATCTCTGCTATCACTCTCCTCCCTCTGAATATTCTCATCCTCCTTCCCCACTTCAGCTCCTCCATCTTGGTTTGTAACTAGTTCCAATGCATCCCTGGATGCCATGACACCATTTTGCATGATCCATTCCCTTGTGCGAGATTCCACATCTCCTGGTTGCAGAATATTACTTGGAGGTGCTTGGTCATGAGATGATCCAGCAGAGGACACAACATCCTCCACATCCTCTTGTTCCACATCCAGAGGTACAAAGTTGGCAGGCATGATGAGGTTTCGGTGAACCATTTTCTCCTCATCACTGCCGACCTTCTTTATGCGGTACACAGGGAGCTTGGGATCCTTCCAGGTGACCTCATAGGGGTCAGATTCCCATCGGTCAGTCAGTTTCTTTTTCCCCCGTTCTGTCTTATTTGCCAGGAGCACACGGTCGCCCACAGACACAGGAAAACCTTTGACTTTCTTGTCAAACTGCTGTTTTTGACGTGATTGCTCTCTGGTTGCGTGTTTTTGGGCAACTTCCATTGACTCCCTCAGGTCATGTTTCAGCTTAGTGACATAGGCATGATAGTCGACCACTCTCTCATCACAGAGAGCAGACTCTAGGCAAGGCAAGGCAATTTTATTCATATAGCACCATTCATACACAAGGCAATTCAATGTGCTTTACAAGGGAAATACGTTAAGATAAAACATTAAAGGAACAATAGATCATTAAAAACAAAAGCTAAAAGCAAGAAAAACAGTGCAGAAAATGCATTTAAAAAGCAAACATAAAGCAAAAGCAACAGCAGACAAATATAAAAACAATAGCTACAGATTATCCTAACAATAAGTTACATATCTAGTTCACTGGTAAGCTGCAGTAAATAGTAATGTTTTAAGCCCTGATTTAAATGAGTTGACAGTTTCAGCCGACCTCAGATATTCTGGAAGATTGTTCCACAGGCGGGGAGCATAGAAACTAAAGGCTGCTTCACCTTGTTTGGTTTTGATCCTGGGAACACTGAGTAAACCTGTTCCAGATGATCTGAGGGGTCTGGATGCTTCATAACGTACAAGTATAGCAGAGATGTATTTAGTCCCCAGACCATTTAGTGCTTTGTAGACAAGTAACAAGGTTTTAAAGTCTATCCTTTGACACACAGGAAGCCAGTGCAGTGATTTAAGCACTGGTGTGATGTGCTCCACTCTCGTGGTGTTGGTGAGGACTCTGGCAGCAGCGTTCTGGATGAGCTGCAGTTGTCTGATTGATTTTTTACTCAGGCCTGTGAAGACACCGTTACAATAGTCCAGCCTGCTGAAAATGAAAGCATGAATAAGTTTTTCTGTATCTTGTTTAGACAGAAATTCTTTTATTCTCGCTATGTTTTTAAGGTGGTAGTAGGCTGATATAGTAATTGTCTTAATGTGACTATTGAAATTTAGGTCTGAGTCCAGAACTACACCAAGATTTCTGGCTTGATTTGTAGGTTTTAGTGTCATGGCGTCAAGGTGAGCACTGACTATTGATCTTTGTTCTTGGGGGCCAAAAACAACTATCTCAGTTTTTTCTGTGTTTAGTTGTAGAAAATTCTGGCACATCCATGTATTGATTTCGTCAATGCACTTATTTAGTAGATATAGGGGATAGCAGACTTTCCTTAAAGATGTCATAATGAACCTGGAGTTTGGTTTTTCGCCACCTGCGTTCTGCTTTTCTGCATTCGCTTTTTTGAGCTTTTACCTGTGTGGCGTTCCTCCATGGTGGTTTTTTCTTACCAGAGACAACTTTGACCTTCATGGGGGCAATATTGTCTATAATATTCATAGCTTTAGAGCTGAAACTATGGACCAGATCATTGACAGAGACTGAGGGCACAGCTGGTGTGGATATGAAATCCTTGGTGAATAGTGTACAAGTGTTTTCATTGATATAGCGCTCAAACATGACATCCACTGGCAAATGGGGAATCCTTCCAAACATGAGATAGAAGGGGGCATAACCTGTTGTCTCATGGCTTGTACAATTGTATGAGAATGTCAGGTTGTTGATTATCTGAGACCACTTGTTCTTCTCACGAGGGGGCAAAGCTTGTGCGGTTGAAGTTCTCCACGCTTCCATTTCCAGCGGGATGATAGGCTGTGGTATGGGATTTGTGAATGTGGGCTATGTCAAGGAGGTCGCGAATGAGCTGAGACTCAAAGTTGGAGCCACGATTTGAATGGATCCTCTCTGGGAAGCCATAAACACAAAAGAAATCATTCCACAATTGCTTGGCCACCTGTTTCGCTGTTTGGTTCGTACAGGGGAATGCATGAGCAAGGCGTGTGAAATGATCTGTAACCACAAGGACATCCACAGAGCTGTTGTTCGAGTTCTCAGCACTCCAAAAGTCTATGCATACCAACTCAAGTGGAGCATGAGTTTGGATGGAATGAAGAGGGGCTCTAGCTTCAGGTTCTGGAGATTTGCTCATGACACACTGTTTACACTTTGCCACATACTTGACTTCCTACTCTTGGCCAACCCAGTAAAAACCCTGACGAGTCAACTGAAATGTGCAACTCTGGCCTTGATGCCCTGCATCATCATGGATGCCCTTGAGCACTATTGGTATCAGTCCTGGTGGGACAACAAGCTGGTGGACCTTATGGCCTGAGGACAGGTCTTTGGTTACCCTGAACAGAAGACGATTTGTCAACTTCAGCTTTTCCCATTGCTTCAGAAGTCTCAGGACCTGAGTGTTCTCATGGCTTCTCTCATACCTGGATGGGCACCGCTTTCGCTGAACGTAGTACATGGCTCTGGTTATGGTGGTGTCTTCCTCCTGTTTCCGTTGGAGTTCTACATGTGAAAGGGCTGGAAGAGTCCTTTGAGAATGCAGGGAGTAGATATTGCCAACTGCCTCTATAGTAGCCACTTGGTCTTCTGAACAGGGCTCCCTTACACTATGAGCAGAAAGGAGGGCTGCAACAGTGTTGGTGGTGACATTACCATATTTTGCCTTTGGTGTTCCAGGTTCTGAGGACAGAACCAGAGTGTTCACAGTCAAGTGAAATGCGTCTTGGACATCATCGGGCTGAACCTCCTTTGCCTCATTGACAAGAGACTGGTAGGGCTCTTGGATAATTCGCCTGGTGATACTGCCTTTAATGAAAGGGATTCTTGCTGAGAAGGTCAGGGATGACATTCTGCACGCCTAGAACATATTTGATGTCAAAGTCAAAAGGGGCCAATTTGGACACCCACTGCTGCTCACTAGCATCCAGCTTAGGCTTGGTGAGGATGTAAGTGAGTGGGTTATTATCAGTCCACACTGTGAACGGCTTTCCTTTCAATCAATGACTGAATTTGTGGCAGACAGCCCACTTCAAAGCCAGGAACTCAAGGTGGTGCACAGGATATCTGGACTGGGCTTGGTTCAGGGACTTGCTAGCAAAGGCTACAGGTCTCGCTTTCTGTTCACCCTCTGCTACTTGGCTCAGACATGCACCTAGACCATAGGTCGAAGCATCAACGGACAAAATAAAGGGCTTGTTGAAATCTGGATGAGCCAACACCACATTGTCCAGGAGAGCCTGTTTCAGAGACCGGAAGGCTTCCTGGCATTCTGTAGTCCAGTCAGCAGGAGACAACTTATGTCATTTTGGGTGCTGGGAACGGGGCTTGGACTTGGGCTCAGATGTTAGCTTATACAGTGGTCTTGCTAGGGCAGAGAAGTGGATGAAGTGGTTGCAGTAGTTGAACATGCCCAGAACTGATCTCAGCTTCCGAGGAGAGGGAGTACATCCATCCTCCATCATGAGGTCCTTTCCTGTAAGGTTTGTTATGACCTCAACCTTCTCTGGATCTGTAGACACACCATTCTCAGTGATTATATGGCCCAGGAACTTGAGCTTCCATCTCAAAAGGTGACATTTCATTGGAGCAAGTTTGAGGCCATGGTTTTGCAGGCGACTGAACACCATCTCAAGTCTCTCAAGGGCTAACTCCTCAGATGGTGCAAAAATGAGGAGGTCATCAAGGTAGCAAAGGAGACTGGTGTAGTTCTAGTCACCGAAGATGGATGTCATGAGCCTCATGAAGGAGCCTGGACTGTTGCAGAGGTCTTGTGGTAGCCTATTATGCTCATAGAGGCCAACAGGGGTCGTGCACACAGTGAACCTTTTGTCATCTTCATGGAGTGGGACATTATAGAAGCCAGAGGTCAGATCCATGGAGCTAAAGAAAACATTACCTCCAAGAGCAGCCAGGGAATCAGACTGGTGAGGCAGAGGGAAAGCATCCTTGAAGGTACATCTGTTTAGCTCCCTAAAATCAGTGCACACTCGAAGGTCTCCGTTCTTCTTCCAGACTAATACCAGGGGAGATGCCCACTCACTGCAGGACTTCCTGATGATACCCTTTTCCTCCATCTCGTCAAGAACCACCTTGAGCTTGTGGTAGTCTGCTGGAGAGACTCTTCTGTATGGGAGACGGAAGGGCCATTCATCCTTGAGATGGATACAATGAACAAAATCCTTTGCTTCTCCACAGTCAAGCTTATTCCTTGAAAACAATCCATTGTATTTGGCTACCAGGGCCCTGACCTTAGCTTTCCATGGCTCACTCACTTCACAGGAGTTGAGATCCAGCCTGTTCAAGCTCCTGGAGCATGGGACCGATGTCCTCCACAGACTGATGGTTCACTCTAATGTCACCATAGACTTCCTGTTGGGTCTCCTGAGGAATGCTACCAGCACAGGTTGACAGGTCAAAGTCTTCCAGGGCGATACCGGGGGATACATCTGCCAACTTTGAGTTACGCCGCAAGGTAAGTGGCTCATCCAAGGGGTTCAGGACCTTGACTGGGACCCAACCATCACCCCAAAGAGGTGCCACAACTCTGCCAACTATTACATTTTGGTTGAGGGTTCTTGATGTTGGAGGCTCCACGATAACTGCACTGCCAGTGGAGAGGTCAGACCGCATTGGAAGTTTGCCCCATAGTATATGCTCTGTGCAAGGCTGCAGTGTTACAGACTTCTTTAGTTTCACTGTGCCTATCTTGTCAGGAATATGGTGGCCTCCCCAACGCTCAAGGTTTGCCATCAGCCCCAGAAACTTGGCACTTTCTCCCACATTTCCAGTGTCAGGTTCTTTCAGAAGTTTCCAGTAAGCCTTGTAATTTTTCATGCAGTGCAGGAGGTGTTTTATGACATTGGTGCCTATGATGAAAGCATCAACTTGGCCAGGTATCACAAGTACAGGAATCATCATCTGAATGCCATATACAGTCATTTTCAAGTCATAGATGCACTTGGTTTTCACTTTAACACCTCCACAGCCCACAACTATTGTATCTGTGTCTCTGCTACTGGAAATGGCTGACCCACCGCACTCAAGGAAGATGTGCTCTGTCTCCATATTTATAGTTCAGACCATGGAGCCGCTATCTAAAAGTCCACAGAACTGTCTGCCTGCTGTCTCAACTGTTGTATAAAAAAGACTGTCACTGTCCATTAAATGCTATGTTCTTTGCAATATCACTTTATCATCTCCTTCTTGTTCACAAAAGTAACTACAGTATATACTGACTGAAGGTCATCTGCATCTGAACTGTTGGGGGCAAACTCAGTGCCCACACTCTCCCCCTCTGAATGTGGACAGGCTAGTATTCCATCAGAGTAGTGTTGGCATGAACAGGACTAGGAGAGGCACTGACAGTGTGCTGGCGTCTGGGGCAGTCTTTGATACTGTGGCCTCTTGAAAAGCATGAGAAGCACAGGTGGTCACGAACACAGTGTGTTTTTGTGCTGTGACTTCTGCTGTCACAGACATGACATGTTACGGGGCCTGGGGTACTGGAATTGAGTGTTAAAGGAGGGACTGGGTCTGTTGCTCTGAACCTGCTGATCATGGAGTATCTTGGAGAGCATGTGTATCAAGTGGGACAGCGATGTGGCATCAGGTTTGCTGGACAGAGGAACTGGTTGTGAGACAAGAGGCTGGGTGGGCTCAGCACACTGGGGGCTAGGCCTTGCCTCCACGAGGGACTGAGTATTCACATTATACTCTGGCTGTGTCATGCAATACTGTGGGATTGTGTGTTGTCTTCTACTTGCAATTCTGAACTCTTGCTGACGGCTCTCAAATAGGGATGTCCCCATCCGAGGATCGGTGCCGATCACGTTATTTTTACAAAATTAGAATCGGTAATAAAAGATCGGAGGAATCAGAACAACAACAATGGCCAGGTTTTTCATCTATGTTGTTCACTGTTGCCTCTGCTTTCCAGTGTATAAGGTGTGGCGATCCTGTATATTTTCTAAATATATTTATATATAAGACAGTCAGCTGATGGCTTGCTAACCTCCAGACACTGAGGTACCTCCAGACACACCCACCAGTGCTATCGGCCAGTGGGATGGCTTGATCAGCTGAGCCCATGTAGACCGGCCCCTACATTATGCCGCTCCTGGCAGTATGGCGAGAGTCGCCGGGGAGTGAGAAATGAGCCAGAAGTCCTCTGCGTATTCGGCCTACCACGGCATTTTACATGGCTCAAAAACCTCGAAATAAGTGCGCTTCCCTGTGGAATATCATCCATCTGGCCACCGGCCTCAACTCAGAGATTCCGCCATGGATATCAAGGGATCCTACGGAGCCTCCACTCCCGAAACAACGCCGGAGTGTTACGGCATTCACACGTGGTCCTGTGAGTTGGCAAAAGCCGGGGTTACTTTCCATTTCATTATTCCTTATTTGGAACGTTTGGGCCGGGTTGATTTATTGTTTTGAAACTGAACTGCGTCAGAGCCAACAGTGGATTTTCTTTACCTCCTTGGTTGCGGGAAAACCTGGGGTAGAGTTTTCTTTTGTTTACCGAACTGTGTGGAGTGAACTAAATTGAACTGTGAACTGTGAACTGTGTGTTATTTGGAAATCCCGGAGTGGAGTTTTTTGTTTGAACTGGATTGAACTGACTGAACAGAGCGGAACATTGTTTTCTTTGGTGGAAAAAATATATACTTTCTTGAAACTGATTACTGTTGTATTTGTATTTTTGAAAATTGAGTATAATTATTTTGTTCTACAGAAACCAGATAAAAACAATTTAATTTTGGTGTTGAGGGACCTGTTTTATGGGTTTTATGGTTTATGAGTGTGGGGTTTGACTGAGTAAAAGAAAAATATTTGTTTCATGTGTCAAACCGCTAAAAAAGATATACGGTAGGCCTATTTTGTTTATTGAAGACAAGAAGAAGATATTGACTTGGTTTACATTTTGTGCCACTGAACCACAGATAAGCTTTTTGGATACTATTTTAATAAAAAACAAACCTTATGGGACAACTTGGATGCATTCTTTTTTTTTTCTTTCTTAATGCTTTGCAAAGTATCGGATTGGACTCGGTATCGGACTTGGTTTTAAAATAAAGGACTTGGTATCGGATCGGATGCAAAAAAAATCAGATTGGGACATCCCTACTCTCAAGCATGTCCTGCACCTCCTCAACAGACCATTTTTCTAAAGGCTTGCTTCTGAAGAATGTGACTATGTGCTCATCATGACAATGACAGATGAATTGCATTGACTCAGAGCAGCATGTGTCACTGATACCAGACTCAGAGCGCAGCAGACCGGTGGAAAATGTAACCATCAGCATATTATTTTACATCAATAAAATCTATTTTCATTTTCATTATTTTGAGTCACATTGTTGAAAGAATTTAGTCGTCTGTGTTCAAGCAGGATAATAGGTCTCCATTCATTGCACATCAGACTTTCTATTTCCTTGTTGGAGATGTTTTCTTTTTTAATTACATGATAGCTATTCTCCCTTAACTCACCAGTAAAGAATACCTTTGTCCATTTCAAATAACCCGTGGCAATAAGGATATCCCTGTTTTCTGATTTACTGTGAAACTTTTTTAGACAATTCATGCAACAATCAGACTATTTGACTTCTTTACTCGGCCTAATGGGGTTAGTGTTGAGTTCAAGGTCCCCCCAAAAATTGGAAGAAAAAAACAGGCCGAATATTCGATTTTTTTTTTTTTCACAATCGAATCCCGTGCCATCGAACGAAGCTTCGAAGCATCGAATTTTTTTGGGTCAGCCCTAGTCTGCATATAATGATATTGAGTGAGACGTGGCACCCACTGTAATAGGGGAAATCTGAGGGCATTTTCTAATTAATTATGCAAGCGGTTCAATGGCAATATTAAAAATCAGAGGAGACAAGGGATCTCCCTGCCGTGTGCCCCGCTGAGTGTCAAATAGCTCTGAAAAGCCTCCTCCCACACATACCCAAGCTGAAGGATTAACATACAGTGTTTGAATTATATTGATAAATTCATCTCCAAAATTGAATTCTTTTAGAACTCTCCAAAGAAATGGCCATTTGAGATGATCAAACACCTTTTCAGCATCCCAAAATAACAGGCCACAGGCAGGTGGGATTTTATGTGTTGCACTGAGTATGTGTAGGAGGCGGCGAATATTATCAGAAGCAAGGCGACCCCTGATAAATCCCGTTTGGTCTGGGCTAATTATTTTCCCAACCACTGTCTCAATCCTACTAGCTAAGACCTTGGAAAATATCTTGAGATCTGCATTTATCAAAGAGATTGGACGATGATTGGCACATTCCAAATGGTCCTTACCGGGTTTAGGTATGACTGTGATCAGGGCTGTATTTAGGCTAGATATAGTTCCACAGGTATGCCGTCTATACTTGGTGTACGGCCCTTGTTTGTGGCTTTAAAAGCTTTAAGTAGCTCATCCAGTGTCATAGGAGAGTCTAGAGTTTTGGCGCCCTCCCATGACGACCATGGGAGGTCCAGTGCATTGAAAAATTTGGTAAAGTCGTCTTCAGAGGGAAATGAGTCACATGTATATAATTATTTAAAATAATTCTTGAATGTCTCCTTTTTTTCCTCTGTTGACGACACCACTCCTCATTTGACACATCTAATTGCAGGTATGGACCTTTTAGCTTCCTGCTGCTTGAGAGTTAGTGCCAAAAGACAGCTCAGTCTGCTGGCCATCTACATAATATATATGTGTGTATATATGTACACACATATATATGTGTGTATGTGTATATATATATATATATATATATACACATATATATATATATATATATATATATATATATATACATATATATACACATATATATATATATATATATGTATATATATATGTATTTACATATATATATGTTTGGTTATGTGATTGCTATATTCTGCCCTACTTCTTAATAAATCATTTAGTTCCGCTTCTTTTATTCAGAGCTCATTTTCTTTTGTTGTGGTGTATCTTCTTTTAAAATCATTCTCCAAAGTACTACATTGTTCTTCTAGGGTAGAAATATTTTGAATACTGAACCTTATGGCATTATTTCATATAAAACTCTGAAAGCATCTCTTACCTTTCTTGCATTTCACACAGCACTTAGAGAAAATTTGAACATCCACGACTCCCGCCTCCCTCCGAAGTCCCATCCCCATCCCCCTCCTCCTGCAACTCCACCTCCTGTTACATGAGCGGATATGTCAGTTGGAGGTCTCCATGTGGGGAAGACAGACAGGACAGGAGAAAACTCTGACCAATAATTGCATTCAGTCCGAATGCAATGATTGGTCGGAGTTTTCTTAACACCATATGAGAATGATATAATTATAAGTTTTTAGCTCTGGTGGAATTCACTTACATTTTAGTGTGCCATCAGCTTATTAATAGCATTTTAACCTAAACAAAGAAAAGTGTAAAATTTCCAGAAAGGTAAGTGTTGCTTTAATGGAGGCCCAAACTACTGTCATATCTGAAAAACTATTCTTATTTATATTTATGAATTCAGTCAGTTTTGTTCTCAGTTGGGTTAGAAATTAGTCATTTCTTAGAAGAGTGGAATTAAATCTCCATCTATTAGCCTTATTTTTACTTATTAAAAGTAGATACAATTGTGATCAGATAGATGTCTGGGCAAGAATTCTTTCAAATGTATATGTACATATATGGGCCATTCTACCGAATTGGTGCAAACTGCTGTCCCCAAACAAAAAAACAAATTTAAAAAACATTTAAGTATGCAAATTTTACATGTTTAATAAGATCTTGCAGTTATCTATTGAAACACCAAATGATATTTAAGATATCAGTATGCTTAATATATATAAAATCATCATTTATAGGGTACTTTACATTGTGAGGTGGCTGTCCCCAACCCCAACTCCTAAATTTCAATTCATGAAAATGATAGTGAAATGATTTTTATAAAATGTTCTTTTGTTCTTTCTAGAAGGGTCTTTTTGATTTATTTGAAATGGAAGTGTAAAAAAGTAGATTGATTTTATATATTTTTTGTAAATCATGAAAATGTGTGTAAAAAATCTTGTCCCTCATTTTCTTGTCACTACCGAAACATTGTAGGTTTTAGTCCATAGGCTAAGACTGATTTAAGCCACACCTCTAATTTTTTTTATCAGGAATTATTCCTTTGTCCCTCTCATGTTTTGGCTGCATGGTGAGTAGCTAGGTCTCATCATTTTGAAGAAAAGGTGTTCAAAAGTCTGAAATCAGTGTGTAACTTTAAGAGACGTCACTACCGAACACCTATTTACTGCACTTAAACAAACTTTTTTTGGTTTTATGGCAGAAAAAATAGTTTTTATGTGTGTGCAATAGTTCAGAAAACTGCTAGCTAACCATGTGCTGATCAGCCTCTTTAAGCTAGGCTAGCTAGTTATCTAAAATTGTCACTACCGAAACAGTCACTACCGAAACATGTGGTGACGTTTCGGTAGTGACATGATTGTTTCGGTAGTGACAAAATGGAAACTCCTCCCTCTGTTGGTGGACACTCCCCTTTACCTTTACCTACTGCGTATGAACACCAGTATGTTTTTGAGTGCGCACACAGAACAGTCATCATGGAATGTGAAGAGATATTTCCTGAAATTGACAAAAAGTGTATTGGATTACAAATGAAGACTGCACCTTTAAGTCAGCATGTTCCATTAGTTCCATTGGTCAGGCTCAGATTGACACTTGTTTTTGCCACTGCTTTCTAATTACTGACTTCTTAAAATGTGTCAGTAATGTTAATTTCTATGGTTAACTTATACAGGGAGAGAGACAGTATGCCAAATAACCAGAGGAGCAGAGCAAAAACAGGAGCAGAGAGACTGAGGGAGTACAGAAAAAGGTTGAGGGATGACCCTGTGAAGTACGAAGAGTACTTAAAAAAGGAAAGAGAAAGAAATAACAAACGAAGGGAAGAGGGAAAGTTGAAGAGTGTCACGGAATTATCTGCAAGGGAGCAAAGACAGCAAAGAAAGGAATGGAGGACAAGATAGAAAAAACACAGGATGATGAAAAGGCAGAAAGAAAAAGCTGTTTGCAGGGACACGCCACCCAGCACTTCCAGTGAGAGTGAGGGGAAAAAAGCGACCAAAAGAACATCAATGAACAGATACAGAAAATTAAAGAAATTGGAAAAGAAGATAGCAGGAATGCAGAGGAAGAAAGAAAGATATAAAAAGCGATGTCAAAGATTAAGAAGATAATGTCAGAATTGTCTAAATCTCCGAGATCGAAAACACAGATGGATGCACAGAAGTACAGATTTCCTAAACATGTGACAAAGACCCTACTTTTTCACAACACACTCATGCATCAAATTAAATAAAAATACAAATCTGCGAGCTACAAAGACAAACATTCATTCAGAAGATCTCTCACAACCGGGCTACTGAGGAAGTACAAACTTGTCTCTACAATGAGAAAATGTGTTGGTGTCTCCCACAAAGTGTTCAACAAGACTGAAAACCACCCATGTCTTACTTTCACCTATCAGAAAAATCACAAACAAAAAAACACGGACATCGTCAAAACATTTCTGAGTCGAGATGACAATAGTCGGATATCAGCAGGAAAGAAGGAAACAATCACTGATTGATGATGATTGATGATGATTTCTCACTTGCAGTCTCGTCAAGACTGAAACTATCCAGTACCTCTTCAGTAAGGTATAATCTGAAATTCAAGCACTGTTATGTCATTTTCAGATATTTAATGTCAGATGTGTGTCTGATATACATGTGTTCAACATTTATGAGTTATTAGTTATTTTTATTGACATAAAATGATGACAGTCTTATTCAGCCGTGACAAACAATATATTGTGGTCACTACCGAAACGGTATTGTCACTACCGAAAATGTGCCGTCACTACCGAAACATGTGATGTTTTGTCAAAAATAAAGTATATTGAATTATGAACTAAGATATTGTGATGGTCTTTGGTTCAATGTGTATTAAAACTAATGAATCCTAAAGTTTGTAATCATTATGAACAACTTTATGCCCTTTTCAAAGAAAAATTGGATTCAAAATCCAATGATTCTGATAAATAATGGTTAAAAAATTTGTTAAAATTATATACTTTTCAATTTACCTGTGAATTTTGAAAAATAAAATTTCAAAAAAATATATTTACAAGGTAGATATAAAGAAAATTTTTATAGATTAATATAACCATTTATTTCATGTGATATTTCATTGTGTTTCGGTAGTGACAAATTTTGGGAGAGGAAAAATATTCCAAAACTGTATGAAAATACAAAATGAGAATTAACTGTACAACTACTAGAAATGTGTACCTTGGATATTATACAACTAACATACATGAAAAGTTTTGGGGAAAAGACACATTTATTTCAAGATGTTTCCAACTCTGACTTTGCACCAATTCTGTAGAATGGCCCATATAGATATACAGTTGGTAGTCGATCAACTTCAATAACTGTGAGTTAATTGAGGGAAAAAATTCAGCTTCGAATATAGCCGGGGCATATAGACTACAGGGTGACACGGGAGTGGATTTTCAGTCCTGTCCCATCCCACCCCCACAGAAATAATCCCATCCCGTCCCAGTCCCATGAAAAAGAAAAAAAAAAATCTCGTCCCGTCCCAATCCCACAAGAATGACTCCTGTCCCATCCCGCTCCCGCTTTGTGTTTCAGTTACAGTAAAAGAAAAATACAGTACATGGATCACACAATGCCTACCTTAGTTGAATATAAACCCAAATATGACATCTGATGTTGTGTTTTGATGTTTATTGCCTAATTATTTTTACATTCACTCCACCTTGAAGCTGTTCAGAATGATAAACACATTTGATTTCTGATGTGGTCAGACAACACGTCATAAGAACCCGTTCTGAGAGAGAAAAATGTAGTTAAAGTATTGTAGTAAAAGTAGTGTTTGGTTCCTCTGACTGATATTATTATTATTTTGCTGGGCGATTAATTGCGTCAGAAATTATTGCGATAAGCAATAATATTGCGTAATATTGTGCTTTTAAGACCATTTTTATTATTGTTGTAATTTTGTTGTTTTTAGACCATTTTTAAACTTATATAATGATAATAAAGGCATATTGATGTAAGTACACCCTTTTAAAGAGAAATAAACATTTATTTAAAGCCGCTACAAGGAACTTTTAACTGGATACACAAAAGTCTCTCGTTCGCTGATGTCTGTGTGTGACCTACAACAGCAAATGAGACCATCGGTGTGAAGATAAGCTATTTCTATATAGTGTATATCCATACCTTTAGGAAACTGTGTCCGGGTCTGCCGCAGGTCGCTTCCAGGACAAAGCAATTTATGGCACTCAGACGGCACACTTCATCTTACCTAGCTGCTTACATTTAGTGACTCTTATAAATAGTCGCTATTCCTCCTCCTCGACCCGACGTTAAAATAGCTGCAATCATCGGGTAAAAGTTCTGTGAAAGCACTGGACTCACCAACAGTCAGCCACGTCTCAGTCACACAAAGAAAATCCAATCCTGGGGAAGTCAGGAAATCCTTCAGGATAAACGTTTTGTTCGCTAGCGATCTAGCATTTACCAGCCCAATCCTGGCAGGAGCCGGCAGGTCCACAACGTTAGCTGTCCGGGGAGCCACACACAGAGGCCGTAGGTTGCGCAGATTCACCCCGTGCCAGCGGGGATGGGGAGAGCAGGGGCCGCGGGGCTGGAACACCTCATCCGGGCCGACGACAGGTACCAGCCAGGCATCGACAGGGTCCAGCGAGTGCAGAGAAATAAAGAGGCGAGGCACCGCTCCATTCTCAGTCCAAGAAGCCATGGAAGGGCTCGTCAAACAGGCCTTAAGCCTTACCAGCCGACCGCTGCGTTTACCCCGGCGGCAGTGGCGCTTACGCCGGAGAGGTGGAGCGGGGCATGGCAGAGGTGAGCTGGGATCCCCAATAGGAACGGGGGCAAAGTTTTCCCGTCTTGTTGTTTCATTCATCCCCACAACAAATACATGCGGGAGCCAGGTAAGCGTCTTTACGACAATATGTGCAGGAGCTCATGGGAAATGTAGGCTTCATTCCGGCAAAACACTACCGCATTTGTCCACAGGGTTGCCAAAATCAATTCAAAATGAAAGTTCCTTGTAGGGGCTTTAACAAGAATATTTTAGGAATGCATAAAAGAAAATTTAAATATCCGAAATAACACATAAAAATATCAAAATAAATAAATAAATACAAAAAAACAGATTCAGTCTCTCACTCAGTACAGTTAAGTTGGCCATATTTGCTCTTTTTTTTGAGATGGTTTTAGAACAAACCCGGCATACCGGCTCGTCCAAATTACTGGGCTGCCCTCTGTCATTTGGTTTAAATCCAAAATACTCCCACACAGGGGCCGTGGCATTTGGTTTAGGAACAAGTTCCATGTCTTTCTCTTACGCTCAACTGTTTTTTTCCCCTCCGCCTCGTCTCCCCCTCACAAAGATCGCACTGTGTGTGTGTAGCTCATAGCCCCACCTCCCCTACAGAGACAAAGACGCTTGATGACAAGACCTTTCCCTCTGTTCATTACGCCAATGAACCAACTCACCTGGCTGCCAAACGATGCACGGCAGTGAATGCTCTTGTCGTCCAGTCTCTTTAGTGGAGATAGACAGGAAAACAATCACGCATGAATAAATTAATCACGGCTGGAAAAGTTACCGTCTCCCTTTTATTCCCATCTCAAAAATAGTATGGTAAGACACTCAACAGCTCTCTTGCAAAAGACTGTTTCTTTAACAGACCGTCATTTAGAGATGACATCCGTGACGTCATATGTGACGTGTAAGAAATGTGAACAAGTTTACTGAAGGCATAAGCCGACTTGAACATGTGAAACTAATGTTATGTAAAACGAACCATTTTGCTTCCAACTACAAATTCAATTTACCAAGGTATAGCACTTGGGTGTGTTCAATATCACCTTAGAAATAAAATACATTTTCTGGGCAGACTTACAGTGGTGGAAAATAGTTTTCGGACACCCCATGCATTTGTGAAATATTGCATCACTCTTAGGTCTTCAAGTGCAATTTCTTTTAGTACAGTCACAGCCAAAATACTAAATAAATCCTAAAAAAGCCATTAAAAACTTAAAATTGATTGGTTCCATAAAAATACATAAGAAATTTTGAGTATTGGGTCATTTTGGTACCAGTGATGAAGGTCGTTCTTTTTATTAAAAGACACAATTTTTGTTGCCAAGCTTTGTGTCTACATAAAGCCAGCACATTTGAAAGTCCTTCAGACACAAAAATGGCCAAAACAAGGAACCTAACGCAGGAAACACGCCTGAAGATAAAGATTACAGATGATACAGAAATACAGATGAACCAACAGCTTGGAAGACAAACCAAGATCTGGGCATCCAAGGGTTTCTTCAGCAAGAAATGACCGCATCCTGATCCGCATGTGCAGGCAAAACCGCCGTATGACATCACAGGAGCTTCAGCAGCAGTGGTCAAACCAAACTGGTGTCCAGTGTTCCACCCACACTGTACGTGGCCGACTTTTAGATCATGGTTGAAGGTCCTACAAGGCTATCAAGAAGCCCCTGATCAATGAGAGACAGAGGATAGCCCGGCGTCGTTGGGCCCAGGCACACAAGAACTGGACAGCTAGGAATTGGAAGAAGATTTTGTGGTCAGATGAGTCCCGTTTCCAGCTTTATCTTCCTCCTACTGAGGGTACGCAAAAGGCCAGGCGAAGCATTGTCTCCAGCATGTACAGTACCTACTGTCAAGCATGGTGGAGGCAGTATCATGGTTTGGGGATGCATGAGTGCTGCTGGTGTTGGTCATCTTACTGTCTGTGATGGCACATTGAACTCTACCAAGTATTGTACCATTCTTGAAACCCACATGCTCCCTTCTGCGTGTGCACTGTTCGGTCGAGGTAAAAACTGGATGTTTCAACAAGATAATGCCCCTTGCCACACATCCAAGGCCAGTAGAAATTGGCTGCAGGAGCACAGTATCCAGGTCTTAGAGTGGCCAGCTCAATCCCCGGACATGAGCCCCATTGAAAATCTGTGGTGGATTATCAAAAGGTCTGTTTCAAAGCATAAACCAAAGAATTTAGAAGAATTAAAAGCAGTAATTCAAGAAGAATGGGACAAGATTACCCCTCAACAGTGTGAAAGGCTCGTGGGAAACATGCCAGCCAGGACTAGAGCTCTACTACTAAATATTAATTTGATGATGTGATGGTTTATTTATTTTTTGTTCAGTTTTGAACACATTCTCTGTTATTTGTTGACTTTGATACCTACAATGTTGAGAACTGACATTGAAACTGTCAAGAATTTAGTTTTGTTAGTTTTTCTTGTAAACAATAAAAAAATATAATTTGTATTTGTTTGTATCTGTCTAATGCAGCCACACTTTTTGAAACACAAAAAAAGATTTTTCCACAAATATTTCATGATAATATTTATGATTGTGTAAAATTTTAAGGGTGTCCGAAAACTTTTTTCTACCACCTAACATTTGTCCTTGTACTAACCTGAGCCACTGAATTACAACCTTAGCCCGCCATATTCAAAAAGTAAGTTAACTGCTTATCTAGATCAGTATGAAAGTATAACACATGAATTTCCATTGAAAAAATAAACAGATAATATCACTCAGAAGAACTTGCCTGAGTCTGTTGGATTGTGCATACAGGCTGGTTAAAGTTCTCACTGCTACACCATCTCCTCTTGAGCAGCTTGTGCTCTTTGACCTGGGTCTTCTTCCATATCCTCCAGCACTGCTAATTTCAGGGTTTCTTTGGCCTCCTCCGCCAAGTTGAACGACATCCTTGTGCCCTTGTGATTTACCTTCAGGATCGCCGGGTATACAAGGAACGGGTCAATGCCTTTTGGAGCTTAGCGCAGATCTCTCTGTACTCCTGCTGGTTGTGCATTGTCCCAGGGCTGTAGTTGGTGAAGAACTGTAACTGAGTGCCGTCAGGGAGAGTTGGCCTGACTTTCCATGCACCCTCCAGGATGGACTGTTGGTCGGTATAGCGTAGCAGCCTGAAGGTCATAGTCCGCGGTCTCAAAATGATGTGCACGATCAATTTCCACCCGGGCACTGCGGGAGCCCCCGAGTCATGGGATCCAGTTAGGCAGCATCCTCTGCAGGGAACCTCTCTGGTCGTCACCCTCAGCACCTGTCAGTAAGTTGACCAGCCGCACATTGTTTCTCCTGGACCTGTCCTCCAAGTCGTTAAGCTTCTTCCGTAATTTAGCCATTTCTTCGAGACAAGTGCTAGTGTCTTCCTTGTTCTTGTGCAGGCTAAATTGGATGCTGTCTATTTTGTTGAAGACTGTGCTAAAATTTTAGCATGAATGTCTGTTCTTTTAATGACTGTAGAATGTTGCCATTCTCTATCTTGTGCTTCTCTATGGGGTCGAGAGCTTTTGCAAGTGAGTCCTTTAGCATGTGGGCTACCGTCTCCTGCAGTGATTCCATCTCTGTAACCATTGTTTGCTTGATTAGCATAGCTAATTCCTCGGGGGAATTGTTAGCCTGTTGCCATCTGCTGCTTGAGTCTTGTTTCTTGGTCAAACTTTGTTCTGTTTTCGAGGCTGTCTTGCTTTGTGCCTCACCAGAAGTCCTCTCCACCTTTCTTTTGTAGTCCACCTTTGCCTGTCACATCTCATCTTGTCCCCTTTCTTGAATACCAGGTTTTCTGGTTAAGGAGCTGCTTGATATTATTGCTGACCCAGGGTTTATTATTGGGGAAGCAGTGTACAGTCTTTACCGGCACCACAGTGTCCCTACAGAAGTTTATATATTGTGTTAGAATATAGAATAGAATAGAATATAGAATATCCACCCTCCTGTCCATGTCCATGTTGTTCAATTCTGGTTCCTGCCACCTCCAAAAGTTTTCCGACGACTCCTCTATAGTTGGATGCATCAGCAATGATGACGAGGAGGAGTACAGAGGACTGATTGAGAGCTTTGTTGCGTGGAGCAAACGAAACCACCTTCAAGTCAACATCAGCAAGACTAAGGAGGTGGTGGTGGACTACCGGAGGAACCGGAGGCAACCTGCCCCAGTCACCATCCAGGGCGAGGAGTTGGAGATGGTGGACTCGTACAAGTACCTTGGGGTCCACATAAACAATAAACTGGACTGGACTCATAACACAGATGCCCCCTATAGGAAAGGACAGAGCAGGATGTTCTTCCTGAGGAGACTGAGATCATTTGGTGTCTGTAGTGGGCTCCTCAAGCCCTTCTACCAGTCTATGGTTGCCAGTGCACTCTTCTTTGCTGTAGTGTGCTGGTGGGATGGAGTTAAGACTGGTGAGGTCAACAGGCTCAACAAGCTTGTGAGGAAAGCCCACTCTGTCATGGGACTGGATCTGGACAGTCTGGAGACAGTGGCTGAGAAGAGGATGAAGGACAAAATCTGTGCAATCCTGGACAATCCTTCTCACCCTCTGCACGACGAGCTGTGGCTGATGGGCAGCTCATTCAGCCAGCGGATTATCCCACCCAGGAGCAGAACTGAACGATTCAGACGGTCCTTTGTGCCCACCACCATCAGACTGTACAACAGCAGTTTGGCTTAGCTACATCTAGCTCTGAACGGACCTATCTTGCATTTGTCCAGTAATGATACTTTATCTGCCACCTGTCACTTTATCCCATTCGACACTTTGTCTGCCATTTTTTAGTCACTTTATTCATCTGATGTAACAGTTTTATTGATGTAGCAATTTTATTTTAGCTTTTATTTATCTATTATTATCTTTAATTTTTATTTTTTTATTTTTTCTCTTAAACTTATTCTATTTAATGTCCTTTGATTTTGTCTTGTGCTGCTGTGATACCTCAATTCCCCCCCTGGGGGATCAATAAAGTATATCTTATCTTATCTTATCTTATCTTATCTTATCTTATCTTATGTTGTGTCCTGTGGCTCCAGTAGTCCAGTCTGTACATTCAAACTGAGTGGGTGGTAACAGGCGACCGCACAGACCTCCACATGCTAGCCAGAAGTACCCTGACTGCTGTTCGGTACCGAAATGAGTTCCTCAGACCCATTGTCAGACCATATGCTGGTGCAGTGGGCCCTGGGTTCCTTCTAATGCATGACAGTGCCCGGTGCTCATGTGGCTGGAGTGTGTCAGCAGTTCCTGGATGCTTGATGCTATTGACTGGCTTGCCTGTTCCCCAGACCTGAATCCATCCAAGCACCTCTGGGACATCGTATCGTAGCATCCACTGCCGCCACATCACACCACAGACTGTCCAGGGGCTGACTGATGCCCTGATCCAGGTCTGGGAGGAGATCCCCCAGGAGACCATCAGTCGTCTCATCAGGAGCATGCCCAAACATTGTAGGGAATGTATACAGGCACGTGGAGGCCATACTCACTACTGAGCCACATTATAGAGTGTGCCAGTAAACCCGGAACTCCGTTAGTGCTTTTAGCATATCCGGTTCTCTCGTCTACTCGGTTCTCTCGTCTACAAGTCAATATGTTTTGTGAATGGGATTTTGGTAAAATGCCTCAAATAAGGTCTGTGGTTAACAAAAGCTTAAGCAAGTTTCAGGTTTTGTTCTACGACATAAAACACGTCAGTAAATACCCTACTTGTGAATTTTGAAGCTTTTACGTGTCGTAAAAAAGGCAGTTGCTAACAAGTTGCTCAATACGACTACAAACCCTGTCGGGGACATTAAACCTCATCACCCCCGAACAGGTGAGAGTGCTGGCACTCTGCCATTACAGCTTCTAATTAGTCGTGTTTTCACCTTCCAACGTGTAGATATATCAATTTAGTATTAGGAGTTTAGTATTTTCCAAGTGTTTAGTGTTTTAAATTGTAGAATAAGTAATTTATATACACTGAACAAAAATATAAACGCAACACTTTTGTATTTGCTCCCATTTTTCATGAGCTGAACTCAAAGATCTAAAACATTTTTTTATATACACAAAAGACCATTTCTCACAAATATTGTTCACAAATCTGTCTAAATCTGTGTTAGTGAGCACTCCTCCTTTGCCGAGATAATCCATCCCACCTCACAGGTGTGGCATATCAAGATGCTGATTAGACAGCATGAATATTGCACAGGTGCCTTAGGCTGGCCACAATAAAAGGCCACTCTGAAATGTGCAGTTTTGCTTTATTGGTGGGGGGGGGGGGGGGGGGGGTCAGAAAACCAGTCAGTATCTGGTGTGACCACTATTTGCCTCACGCAGTGCAACACATCCCCTAGAGTTGATCAGGTTGTTGATTGTGGCCTGTGGAATGATGGTCCACTCCTCTTCAGTGGCTGTGCGAAGTTGGCAGGGACTGGAACGTGCTGTTGTATACGCCGATCCAGAGCATCCCAAACATGCTCAATGGGTGACATGTCCAGTGAGTATGCTGGCCATGCAAGAACTGGGATGTTTTCAGCTTCCAGGAATTGTGTACAGATCCTTGCAACATGGGGCCGTGCATTATTATGCTGCAACATGAGTTGATGGTCGTGGATGAATGGCACAACAATGGGCCTCAGGATCTCGTCACGGTATCTCTGTGCATTCAAAATGCCATAAATAAAATGCACCTGTGTTCGTTGTCCATAACATACGCCTACCCATACCATAACCCCACCGCCACCATGGGCCACTCGATCCACAACGTTGACATCAGCAAACCGCTCACCCACACGACGCCACACACACTGTCTGCCATCTGCCCTGAACAGTGAAAACCGGGATTCATCCGTGAAGAGAACACCTCTCCAACGTGCCAGACACCATCGAATGTGAGTATTCGCCCACTCAAGTCGGTTACGACGATGAACTGCAGATGAGCTTCCCTGAGACGGTTTCTGACAGTTTGTGCAGAAATTCTTTGGTTATGCAAACCGATTGTTGCAGCAGCTGTCTGGGTGGCTGGTCTCAGACGATCTTGGAGGTTAACATGCTGGATGTGGAGGTCCTGGGCTGGTGTGGTTACACGTGGTCTGCGGTTGTGAGGCCGGTTGGATGTACTGCCAAATTGTCTGAAACACCTTTGGAGACGGCTTATGGTAGAGAAATGAACATTCAGTTCACAAGCACCAGCTCTGGTGGACATTCCTGCAGTCAGCATGCCAATTGCATGCTCCCTCAAAACTTGCAACATCTGTGGCATTGTCCTGTGTGATAAAACTGAACGTTTCAGAGTGGCCTTTTATTGTGGCTAGCCTAAGGCACACCTGTACAATAATCATGCTGTCTAATCAGCATCTTGATATGCCATACCTGCGAGGTGGGATGGATTATCTCGGCAAAGGAGTGCTCACGAACACAGATTTAGACAGATTTGTGAACAGTATTTGAGGGAAATGGTCTTTTGTGTGTATAGAAAATGTTTTAGATCTTTGAGTTCAGCTCGTGAAAAATGGGAGCAAAAACAAAAGTGTTGCATTAATATTTTTGTTCAGTGTATTTATTCAGTTTGTCTAAGTTCTTTGTTTGGGTTAGGGTTCGCTAGACAATGGTTTTTTGCTTTGCACCGGGATGCAACCACAAGTCTTCGGATGGAACTTGCTCGTTTCATCGTTTCCCGACCGATGTTGACCAGTGGAGACTATGGGTTCGTGCTTTAAGGTAAGCTCACATTACTATGATTTCCATGTAAACATCACATTTACTTGCTTGGTCAGGGTGAAACTATCTGCATTGTGCTTGAAGCAACACTGACGTTAATTAATGATAATTGGCCACATGAAGTTGTTACGTTAACGGTAAACAGTTAAACATAATTCCGGGATTTTCATGAATTTAAGCATAACATTTTGCATAACCAGAGAAATAATACCTTAAACTGACAGCTGCAGACCCGGCTTTATTCACTGGAATGAATTTAATCTTACTGCAAAGAGGTGTGTTTTAAGTTTAGCTAATGCTAACAAGTTCATAGTCATAAGGTGGTTTGATGCTAACGTTAGCTAACGCGCTAATGTTACAATATGTGGGCATGTTTTTGCCGAGATTTGAATGGGAAGGTGGTTCCAGAGGAGAGGGGCTTGGTATGAGACGGCTCTACCACCTGCAGATAACACCTACTGTTTTTTTGAATGGGATTTTGATAAAATGCCTCGAATAAGGTATGTGGTTAACAAAAGCTTAAGCGAGTACATGTTTTGTTCTACTACATAAAACACGTCAGTATATACCCAACTTGTGAATTTTGAAACTTTTATTATCTGACCAATTTGGGAAATCTTTATATATTTGATTATCATCCAAAATTTGTCATATTCCATAGGCCGTTTTTGAGCACTTACTGGGCTGGAAAACATCAAACCAATCTGACAACACTAATTAAAGGCACCGAAAGCCGTTTTAAGTCCTGCGTGAAGGCCTAATTTGTACATGTCTTTAATTGAAAGATTCATATTTAGCTGTAAATGTATTGATTAATAATGTAATGTATTTTAAATTTTGAAAATATATAGACAAATTCGGTGAGTGATTTGTGTATGCAGCCATCTTGCCGTTGCTGCGATGACATGTGTCAGTCATCAGTTCATTATGCTGTCATTGTGAACTGACTCTCTACAATGACATCATCATGAATAGCTGGATTGATGATGTCAGGCAGTGGCCTCCGGTAACTGATTGAGTACTGATATTAATATAGAAATGAATCATTTGTTTGAGTGATAAGCAGGAAAGATTAGAGTAATAGGGAGATAATAGACTGTATCATTAAACACTGTGTAATATTACGTTAGCATACGTTACGTGTGCTGATGTTAGCAAGCTAGCAGCGTGACATTTAATCATTATGGACAGGCTACGTGACCATATATTGATCACCTTCAATATGATGCCTTCAATATGATGTTGAAGGCGATCAATATTGATCGCCTTCAATATGATGTGATGGTCATCTGAAAGGCGGTGTAAAATTTGCCCGACCCATCCGGAGCTCAGGTAATTTTGACCCTCAATCAGAGACCTGTAATTGCCGTTTTTCTGGTCATCAGAGGCCAGGCGATCAATAAAATATTCTTGAATACCTAAAACAAAACACAAACACATGTTGTGCCTGTCCATAATGATTAAATGTCATGCTGCTAGCTTGCTAACATCAGCACACGTAACGTTATATTACACAGTGTTTAATGATACAGTCTATTATCTCCCTATTACTCTAATCTTCCCTGCTTATCGCTCAAACAAATGATTAATTTCTATATTAATATCGGTACTCATTTAAGATACCTTCATCAGTTACCGGAGGCCACTGTCTAACATCATCAATCCAGCTATTCATGATGCTGTCATTGTAGAGAGTCAGTTCACAATGACAGCATAATGAATTGATGACTGACATATGTCACTGCAGCAATGGCGCCGCCGCAAGATGACGGCATACACAAATCGCTCGCCGAATTCGTCTATAGATTGATGTAAGTTTGAACAATATTCTTCCTCTATTTCTTTCCTGCGCATGCACTTTTATGACTGTGTTGTGATTGTATTGAAATATTATGTAAAGCACATTGTGTTGCCTTGTGTATGAAATGTGCTATATAAATAGGCTAAAGATTGACTTGACTTGACTAAGTTAGGCAATCGGTCAACTATAGTCTACATTACAAAAATAATAGCATTGTCTGTAATTTAAATAATTTTAATATGTATACATATATATATGTATATATATATATATATATATATATATATATATATATATATATATATAGTTTAAATATTATAATATTATAATTATAATTGATTTTGCATGCACCATGACATTTGTGCACTTGGTTATTGTAGCCTTAAGATTGTGTGCTCTTATCTGAGAGGGTGTAACTTTCATGAAACTAATATTGTATATCTTTAACTTTCCCCCTAGACGAGCTGACAGGAAGCCCAGTGCCAACTCCCGCATCTGTGGCTGTCATTTTCCTGCCAGGGACCAAAAAGTCCCTGTTTTGTTTGTAAACACAACTGGGGTTCAAAATAGTGAAAGTAGTGATCATTCCTACTGCCTGAGGAAGGAAAACACTGAGAGGAATGAAACTGGTCCAGAAGCAATGGATGAGGAGGAGAAAGGAGGCAGACAGCTTATGACTGATGATGAGGAACATGGAGAGCTGCAGTCTGAAAGGAGTAGAAGGATTCAGCTTGAGATCGAGCTAGAGCAGTCCAGAGCAGAGTTGAGGTCTCTCAAGGATAAACAGAGTTACTGCTGTGACAGGTATTCTGCCTCTCAGCTGAGTGAAAATGTTATTCAGATGGAGATGGGATTGCCAGATAGAGATACTTTCAGTGCTGTTTGTGAATATGTTGGCCATTTTGAGGATTCAATTACATACCAAGCTGGTTGGAACCCCAAAGAACTCACACTTGAAGACCAAATTTTTATGACTCTCATGAAACTCCGTCACTCTGGCTGCACTCTTCCACTGCAGTACAAGCACTGTCACCAATGTGACAATAATATTCATTGAGGTTCTTCACAAGCTCCTTTTTAAGGACATCATGAGCACTGTACCCAGTCGTGAAAAAAATAAAACCAGCTTACCTTCTTCATTCATGCACTTCCCAAACTGCCGCATGATATTGGATTGTACCGATTTCAAAATTGCTATCCCCAAGCAAATGGACACCCAGAAAGAGACCTACTCGGCATACCGTGGCATGCATTCCTTTAAAGTGTTCCTAGGCATGGCGCCGAATGCTGTTGTCACGTACTGCAGCAAACTGTACCCAGGATCAGTGAGTGACAAAGAGATAGTGCTGGATTCTGGAATTCTTGACCATTTCAAGCCAGGAGACATGATTTTAGCAGACAAGGGCTTTCTGATCCAGAATATTATGCCAGATGGAGTCACTGTAAACATCCCCCCATTCCTCAACCACGGCAAACTCACACACAGTGAAGCACATGCCACAAATATTGATTGCACAGAACAGGATTCATGTCGAGAGAGCAAATTCTCGTTTAAAGGAATTTAGATTCCTGAGATTCATTCCAGCCCGCCTGCGAAACTTTGCAGACAAAGTGGTTCAGCTATGTTGCGCTTTAGTGAACCTCCAAAATCCTCTAATAAAAGAAGTGGCAGCAGAATAGGCTCTCTCCATCCAGCCAACAACACCAGGCTCTCTCCCTCCATCCATCTAGCCAACAACACCAGGCTCTCTCCCTCCATCCATCCAGCCAACAACACCAGGTTCTCTTCTTCTCTTCTTGTTAGGTAATTTCATCATCGATTCCCTGCATTTGCAAATACTTATTACTGTTTAGTCACTCAACCCATATTGTCTGTCAATAACATTTGCACTTAACCTATATAAAACATTTAATTGGTGCCCACAGGAGGAATTATAGTTGTTGTCAAATAAACATATTAATGTACATACTACGTTATATTGTGTTATAAACTATTTATTAAATGTTACAACGTAATACTAAATAGGGAGATATAAAGTAAGGTGTTGATGTTTTTCTTCCCTCTTTCCTATTTCATGAATCATCTTATACGAGTGGGAACAAGTGCATTAATCCAAGTATTGCTAACTCTGCAGCACTGGTTTACCTCTTCATTATTTCTTCGTGCTGACAGTCCTGTGTTTAATCTGATTCATGTCTCTGATTCTGTTTAAAGTCTTTTGCTATGACCACACCTATACCACAACCCGCTCCTCGACAGCTGCCTCAGTCATCGGTGGTGTGGCCAACAAGCTGGGGTCATCGAAGGACCTGCTTTTGGTCAACCTCAGTTTGGCAGTAGGTGTGAATGGCGGCAGTTACATGTTAATCAAATGATTGGAAGCACCACACGGGACAGTTTGAGAAGGGTGTTATAATAATTAATTCCTGGCTGATATCGTAGAGAATAAGTGGCTTTGAGTTTACTGACTATGAAATGCTGCTCTCTTGTCTGGAGTTTATTATTGTAGAGTTCTCTAATCTCTAATCAGAAACTTTATCTTTGCAAGACAAAGTCAGGGCTGCATCTTGCATGTTTGTAACTGAGCAGAAAATTACTCTTTTTGGACAGATATTGTGATATCATAGTGATACTGTATATGGTGTCACATACCACCATCATCTCTCAGACTGTCATTAGTATGTAAAGGTAAAACAAAGTAATCCATTCTTAAGATGAGACAGATAAAGCGCTATATAAATATTAGGGTTGGGTAAAAATATCAATTCATCAATGCATTGCAATATATTTTTTCCTGTCTGTGGCCGTCTTCATATGTAAGGTACTTATTTATAAAATATCAACAGGTACTCTAATGAATTATTTGTGTTTTTCTACTTATTACTGAATCAGTATTTAAGCATTTAAATCAATATTGAATCGAATCGATATTGGATCGAATTGCGACCTAAAGAATCAAAATCCTGTCGAATCATTCTCAACAATACCCAGCCATAATAAATGCAATCTATTATTATTATTATTTATTAAGGACCATTGATATCAGACAAATTTCATCACAGTCCAAAAATGGATGAGACATAAAACATAAATTTTCAACCGTGTCTGTTGTTTGTAACTACTTGTTAATGAAAACGTAACTACTCGTAAAAACTATGTTGCAGACATTTTAACCACAAGTTAAGAACTCAGTTCAATGTAACACATTTGTACTGACTGTTGTCTAACCTTGTTTAACTAACCTTGTCTCTGGCTGTTTTTATTTTGCAGCCAGCCAACTATAGGATCACAGTGCTCCTGGTCCAGGGTGAATCACAGTAGACAAAAAAAAAAACATCAAACAAACAAACAAAGGAGGACAAGGAGCACATCCTGGTGTGTGGGGTGGGTTCACTGCGGTGCCAGCTTCGGAAGCATGTGAGCCTTGAAGAAGTCCTCCAGATGCACCAGTTTTGGCTGCCAACTCTCATCTCGGGCTATGGGGATGATGGCAGTGTCTTTTGTTGTCCAGACCACAAAGTAACAAGTCTGCCTGCCAGTGAGGTGAAGTTGTCCCTGTACCTGGTGCCAGTAAGGATGGTCGTCACGCAGGTGGTAACTATCCCCTTCCTTACTGACACAGAAGCCCTTGATTGCCAGTGCTTCTGTGATGGTCATTTCCCTGGTGCCATAGGGACACTTTACTTCGAGCACCGCGGAAGACCCCACCAGACCACCTGGAGATGCTCCCAATACCCCTGAACGAGAAAGCCACAAGCCTGACTCTTCAACTGGCATCTGAATGGCAGTGGTGAAGGCCTTAATGCCTTCTTTTTCATTCATAGTCCCCCACTGTATAGACAAAACACCATCCAGTGCTTGCTGTTCTCCCATCACCCTGGCAAGAAGAGAAGCAGTCACACGTTTTGCCTTAAGGACTGCTCCAAAGTTGCTGGCAGTCAGCCTTCCTTTCCTGAGGAGATGCCACTTTGGATTGTTGTGCTGGCCAGTTGCCACAGACTCCACAATCTTGGAAACAGAGAGTGTGGCCAAGGTGTATGGTTCTTCCTCTGGCTCAGGTGACAGAAGCCAAGAGAATCCAGAGAACCTGCTGCTGAGTCTGTTCCTCAGCCAGGCACGATCCTTGGCAGTTGGCTCTCTTGTCAGCGGGTTGTAGGACTTACTCAGAGGTGGGAATAGCTCTTCCACATGGTGTGTCCTTTTAGCTGCCTTTGGCTTTTTCCACTGAGTAGCGGTGTCTGTGCGGCTGATATTATGCACAGCGAAGATGGCCAATGCAGCTGCATGGCTGCATTTGTAGTCTCCTTGCGGGCACTCGCACTGTGTGGAGATAATACCCTCTTCACCAGTAGACACCTGTGTGGTGGTGAGTTCTGTGTTAATAGTCGGCAGTTTGTGTTTTATGTTGCAGTTTATGGTTATTAATTTTAATAAACTTGTTTTATGGATAGAGTGTGTGTGTCTCTGTGTGTTTTAGAATAAGAATAAAAAAAACTTTATTTATTTATTTATTTATCCCAAAGCTACAGGAATTTTTGGAGGTCCTGGACAAAGTTTTGGAGGTCCTGGAGAAGGTTTTAGAGGTCCTGGAGAAAGTTTTAGAGGTCCTGGAGAATTTTTCAGAGGTCCTGGATAAAGTTTTAGAGGTCCTGGAGAAGGTTTCAGAGGTAGTTTGTGTCCATGATTACTGTGAGACATCCTAATTAATTACATTGCAGACAACAAAATTCCAAAAATGATTCTACTTAATTTCATGACTTTTGGGCCTCGAAAATTACTTTTTAAAACAATATGACTTTTCCAGGTTTTCCATGACCATGACCCTGTTGTGAATTGTTTGTCATTTTTAAAAAGTGGGTCCCCAGAAATGAAGTTTGGGAAACACTGGTTTAAGTGATTGGGTGATTGGGTTTTCTACAGTGTTTGCTGTTGGGAGGAGGTTGTATTCTACTTCTCTCTGGGCAGCTCACAGTAATACGAAGCCTATTGGTGGTAAAGGTTGCATTTGTAAAATCTACTTTTTATAAATATCAACATGTCATTCACATTGGACAAACACTGCTGCTCTCTAAATTCATATAACAAAGCTGGAAAATGCAGTTAAATATATGAAAAATCTTAACTAATGTCAATTGTTAAATAACATGAATTAATATGTTATAGCCTACACCTCCCTCCCTCTTGCTAGCATCACTGTCACTCACAGACACTCAGTATATCTTGTCCCTCATGCTAGCCCTGACAGCACCGATAAGTGTCCCACAGTCGAGCCTGCACTCCTCTACGTGTCCTGATCTGTAGTGGTTCTCAACCCTATCTACACTTTTTTGGTCATTTTGATAAAATGCCATCAGACTTGCAATGGATACCGCCATGATCAATCTCAACTCAGGTCATGCTAGGAGAGGTGAGGTTGAAGAGGTAAGCCTGCGAAAATTTATAAATAAATAAATATAAATATATCTATATTTAAATCAAGTAATATTTAATGTGAGAAAATAAACAGATAACGTTACAGATAATATATGCCGTCCACCGTCATTCGGGAAATGTGAACTAAACAGGTGTTATTTTGGTTTCATAAACTAAATCATATTCACATTTATGTTTTGATGGTTTACCAATGTTTTCACAATGTCTCATTCGATCTCTTATTAAGATATTTAATATTACATAATCTTATGTATGTTATTTATGGGTCTTCTACAAGTAAAAACAGCCCGATTTCCCCATTATACAATGTTTTTAAAATAAAGCGGCCGAAATCAGTTGAAAGCATGCGACCGTGGAGTAGTCATGTAGTCCGTTAAAGCCTAACGTTAGCTTTTTACTTCTGGTGATCGCATTTAAGCTTCAAATGCGGTATGAAAGGTGTTCATATGTGAAGATTATCTCGCTGAACAAAAGTATCATAAACTTGTGTTAGCCACAGAGTTTATTTTCTGGCATAATCCAAAACGCAATGCAAAAATCACATTCTCTTTCTCTTCCGGGAACCAGCGCGATGCTAAACTTCCGGGTTTTGACGTCAACCCTGGCACACTCTATGAGTTGTCCTGAAGAAATTCTTCTTCCAGTTTGATTTTGGGTATGATTCTGAATCCAGTCCTAAATGAGTTAATGATTTTGGTTTCCATGGATTGTTCTTACATTATTTTGTTCTCAACGAATTACACTATGTAATCAATAAAGATTTTCATCTGGAATATTTCATTCATCTAGATCTGGGATGTGTGATTTAAGTGTTCCCTTCATTGTTTTTTTGAGCAGTGTAGATATCGAACATCAAAGTGGAACCTTTTCAGTCCAGTGGAACTGCTTGCTTGGCGCATATGCCAAAAAATGTTTCTAGCTTCTGAGTTTACTTCCACGGTATGCAGCCCATTAGTAGTGTTTCTCGTTCGTGAGTTCCTGCTTGGCTCATAGACTTAACATTGTGATGACGTCACAGATTTTAAAATCACTTTTCTTAGCTTCACAGAAGTTTTACAAATTTAAGACCTCCATGGATCCAAAATTCATAATAGAAAGAGTCAAAACAGACCTTGTTTGCTTATTTAATTTGTGCTGCAATAATGCAAGTGGCCACTAGGAAAAATTGGAAGCAAGACTGAGCAGCGTCCCGGGGGCCTGCCCTCAATGGCCAAATTTGCAGCACCTCGATATCCATATCTTTTTGTAACACATACATCTACATGTGTGCCAGATGTGTTACTTGTGTCGCAAGATCCAGAATTGTTTTACTTAACTGCCCCACTAATATGATCAATGAATGATTCTCCCTAACACCCATCATGTGAGTGGTCACACTGATGGACCATAATTCCTTTAATATTGGAAACTAGATGTTATTATATATGAGTGAGCAGGATGGTGTTGCAGCTGCAGAATGTAGTTTGAAATTAAGTTTTAACTAGACTGCAGATAGTCTGGATGTGTGAACAGCATCTCACTGTTTTTGAATTTACAACATTTGTTTGAGTTGCTGAAATAAAGCCACTGAATGCTGTTGAGCTAAGACTGATGTCTAAAATTTAAAATCTACTGTATTTTAACGCCAACGCCTTTTAATGTACAAATCACCAACCCATTAATACTGGATCAGATAATGAGCTTAGAATCATGTCACTATGGCTGTATTTCGAACGGCCTAATTACTAATGAATGCAGTATGTATTGTGGAATAGTCGACATATACAGTACATGCATTAGTATCTCTATGTCCACTTGATTCAAATGGAGGCTTTGCCTTTCACTGACCCGTTGCCATGGTGAATCATAGTATTTGAGTTCCATTGATGATGTTTTTTTTTTCTTTCACCATTTACAAGCTGAGTTCAAAGTGAACATACTCAGAGTTGATTGAATTGACTCTGATCAGCTGTTCTGGAACTGAGAACTCAGAGATTTCCATCTCAGGGTTAGTCAGAGGAGTGTAAATCACTGGTTACATCACGATACAATGTCATATCGATTCTTTGGACAATGACCTGATATTTGCAGATATTACAAAGTCTGCGGCAATACGATTTCCATACGATGTGATTCAGGGGCCTGTGATGGATATGAGATGATATTATATGCCCATTTAACAATCTATTACAGAAGAAGCTGCCACCCCTTTCTTTTTTGCTTCTGGCCATAAAAGATAACAATAACACATAAATAATGTAAATAACTGTAACACGTAAGGGCAGTAAAATTTACTTTATACTGGCTCCACTAACACATTACACTAGGGCTGGGCGGTATGACAAAATTTTCATATCACGGTTTTAAGAAAAAATCATATCAGTTTCACGGTATTTTGCTCAGGTTTGGCCAACTTGACATGCTGCTGTGTTGTGCTATGGCCTATTCAAGTGCCGGAATTTGTTATTTACCTAACAACGCCTGAACACAAAATACGCTCTGCTCCATTCATTTGGGCTCCACTGACTGCGTATGGAAGCGACACCTAGAGAAGCCAGCGGGGTTGTTTACCATTTGCCGAGCCGAGAGGCTGCATGTAGGCTGCATGAAATGTTAAAGCATTTTCCACCTCAGTTATTACATATATTGGAGTTATCTACAAGTTTACTGTACTGTTTGTCATCTACTCGCTTTCAAATGTCTGCCACAGACAGGTGAGCACCTGCATTTTCCTGACCGAAGACGACCCGTCCCGAATCCAAGACAGTTACGGCCAGGCTCCACCGGGCACGTCAGCGGCGCGACACGTCTGCAGTGCGAGTCCCGTAGCAGCTCGCCCCCCCTGTTAATCAATTACAGCGGCTCCACCGGCAATGGGAGCGGCGCGACAACTCTCTATTTTACGTGGCTCTTCTGTATTTTTGTCGCGCTACGCTCCCCTACGCGACCCTCCAGCAGATAAAAACTACATGAAATAGTGTGCTAAACGAGCACAATGTGTTTTTAAATGAATAAACCATTATCAGAGGTGATATGTGATGATTTTTTTTCATGCATTTACCCATGTTTATCCGTGACATTGTGTAAATGTCTGTGGCAGACATTTGAAAGCTAGTAGATGACAAACAGTACAGTAAACTTGTAGACACAGTTGCTTCGCTTTTAGGACTCTCTCCGGCAGCCATTCTTGCCTCTAAACTTTTCTATGCTCTCACTCTCACCCGCTCAAGCGTGTCTGTGGTGTGCAGCGGTGAAATGGGTCCCCGCTGAAACACTTTCCCACTGCACAGGTTCTGGACGTTGTTTGGGCTATTCACTGGTATTGCGGTATATGAAAAATTCATATCATAATGAAAATAAATACCGGTTTTTGGTACAAACCGGTATACCACCCAGCCCTACATTACACAGCACATGGAATAAGTTAGCCTTCAAGGCTTCCTGTCAGAAAGTTATTTCTGGAAGAAATCTTTTAATTTTAACCCAAACCATTATCTTTTTCATAAAACCTCAGGAGTAACTGGCTTAGAACCCTCATGGCAAACTTCTCCCAACAGCCATAACACATGGATAAATAACAAGATCATTTAACAAAAGTATAAAATTCAGTTCATTAATAACTGTCAAGGTTCAGAGACATGTCAATTGTTTTTTGTTAGTCACCCATTATTAGCTCAAGCATATTTACATTACATGTTTACATGTTTGTAGAAATTAGCCTAGCGGCTAGGGGACTTTCCTCCATTCATAACTTAACAAATTACATGTATTATTTTTAAACTTTTTCTCACTCACTGTAAATTAAAGTCACTACATCCTTCGACAGAACAGCATAGTTGAATTTCAGCTTGCATACACGTTTCTTTCAGCCCAACATTGTTAAATCAGAGTTGCTAATGTTGCTGTTGTGGCATGGTAGAAGACTGAGATGCTTCTCCAGGCAGGTGCGTCTTGTTTTATCTCATAACGGCATTGTTTACGTACGACATGTGATTTGTCTGTTGACCCGTTTTCTCCATAATTGAAAATATTTTCACACTACTGATTTATTTCTGTGTAAATAAATCGTCTTTCTCTAGGCTGCTTGCCATCTGCCTGCCACTATTTGACGTATCCTAAAGATGACGACATAGATTGATGTCTTCACTTTGCATTGATGACACTGGATCATTGATTTGATCATTGAATTGATACATCGATCCAGAACCATGGATCGTTACACCCCTAATTAGTCACCTCACAGTTCAGGGTCAGGTTCAGAGTTTGTCAAACCTGCTTTCTGCTATATTTTCCGAAGTCTTTGTAATATTATGTGATTACCATCTGCGGAGGTTCTACCATAAATTTATAGTGTTGGGACATGATTAATACCCATGCTAAATTTAACATATAATAAACTGACAACTTAACTTACTTACCAACCTTTAGGTGCATCACCAGTAACAGCTGCACTGGAGATACACTAACCTGTGAATATCGCTTTGAAGCAGTATTAGGAAAAGTGTGCATCACGTGTGGGTTGAGGCTACTGTGTTTTGTCTACAAGTATAGGCATTGGGATGGACCATCTCTCTTTGCCATTTTATTCATTGATAGATACAAGAAGCAGTGTAATGGTGAATGGACTTTCATTTGTATAACATCTTTTGAGTCGATTTTATGCTCCTTGCCATTTGTCACCCATTCATACACTGGTGCTGCCTGCTACTCAGTTTGACATTCTGCACTTATGCACAGGCAGATGTGCCCAGTTCCACAATGATTGAGATTTATGAAATAGAACCATGTGTACATATACATATTTTGTCTTGTTGCATAAGAGTTTTGGAATCAACATGCTTTCAGAACAAACTACAGTGATGCGTAGCTGTTTATGTGTTATGTAACTGTAGCTGCTTTGCACAGTACATCACATGTATGCCTATGTAGTGATTTCATAACATCTGTGTTATGATTTGGTTTAAAGCCTGGACCCAAAAGCACGACTCAGGAAACAGGTACACAGTGAATAACAAGTCTTTAATGTTCGAATGTGCAGAATAGTGCAAGGGGGGAGGGGTGGAGCGTGGTCCCAGGATCCCGACGTGTTCCATGAAGGCACCGGTGAGGAGGAGAGTGAGAGTGTCCGTGATGTGGCGTCCGCCACGTGGTAATGGCAGCGGTACTGCGGCACGGCTCAGTAGATTCCGTTTTCTCGAGCGTACTCACTCCGAGGGGAAACACAGGAGAGCTGACGGCGGCAGGAAGGTCCACAGGCAGGCAGTGAAGTAGCACACACGAGATCACGAGGCAAGCACAGCAATCTGAGTTGAGGCAGAGAAAACACAGAGGCATTAGCTACACAAGCTAACAAAGCACAAGGGCAAAACCACAGAGGAGCCAGGACACAAACTACCGCGCAGGCTGATGAAACGATCTGGCGACAAGTAGGGAGGAATCCAGAGGCTTTATGGAGAGGTTGATTACTGGAGTGGATTCACCTGGCACTGCCTGTGGAGGGAAGCCACACCCACATGCACACACACACACACACACAGAACAGACAGGGGGAGAAACACAGGAGGAGTAATACAGACGGGGAATGACACACATAAACATGAGGGACAGGGAGGGGCTGCCATGATGAGGATAATGACAATCTGATTCTAAAGCAGGTTTTCCGTCCCTTTATAAATCCAACCGAAATTAATCTTTTGTCTGTTAACAGAGGCATTACCTTTTCAGGTTGTCCATCTGTCCGTCTGTCCATATTATTCTTATGAACGCAATATCCCAGGAATGCCTTGAGGGAATTAAGATTTGGTGCACATTTACTTGAACTCAACAATGAACTGATGAGGATTTTTAGATCAAAGGTCAAGGTCACTGTGACCTTGCATTCATCTCATTCTTGTGAACACATTATCTTAAAGCTACCTGTACGGAATTTCTTCAGACTTGGCAGTGACATCCACTTGGACTAATCAATGAACCAGTTAGAATTCTGGTAATTGAAGGTCAACGGTCATTGTGACTTTGTGTCTTTCTCATTCTTGTGAATGTGATAAGAAGGCTTTGAAGGAATTTCCGTAAATTTGGCACACATGTCTACTTGGATTCAAGAATGAACTAATTATAATTTTGTGGTCAAAGGTCAAGGTCCGTGTGACCTCACAAAACATGTATTTGTCCATAATTTAAAAATTCATACATTAATTATGACAACATTTCACAAAAATGGCTCATGATGAAGTGGTGGCATTTTATATCCAAAAGGTCAAAGGTCAACTTCACAGTGACATCATAATTTTCTGCAAAACCACTTTTCTGGCCATTACTCAATGCCATATCTCAGGAACAGAAGGGGAGACATGCTGAATTGGTTACACTAATCTTTGGTGTCCACCTTAAAACTGAGCTGATTGTATAGATCTTCTGTGCTACCGGGGGGAAGGTGTGTGTGAAGCATCCATGTTTTCACAGACATGGATATAGATTGTAAGTGCAGTTTGACTGGATAGCGGAGGCATACAACCACAAGGCAGTAATTCTAGTTAGGGTTAAAACCTTGAATTACAAAACGTTGAGAAGTTCTAGTGTCAACTGTAAATACAAATATGAACCTCAAAAAAGCAGAATTGATTCTTTATAACAACCGCATTGACAGCCAGCTCCTCACTCCACCTTTGTAACAGCTATAAATATTTTGGCATTGTTAAGAAAACATGTATGAACTACTTATTGTAGAGTATGACCCAGCCCTAAGTCTCAACAACCAGGCAAGACAAACCTTCCCATCGTCACAGTACATCACAGCTTGAATGATGAATGTAACAGACGTGAGGGTACTTTGACAAACAATGAGTAAAATCCTATTCTTAAGTGTAAGTTCTTTTCTGTGGTAAGGACCACTAACACTTTAAACACAGCATCAGAAATCCATTTTGATTTCGCAGCTCAGTGATTCCATTAAGCCTAAAACCATTGCTCTCCCTTTGTGTTGAGATTCCTCCTTATCCCAGTTCAGACTCGCTGTGTCCCCTCAGCCATCCTCCATCACTTCATTACACACACCCCACCCCTCCCGGGCATATGTAGATGCAGTCTTGTGTAACTCCCACACTCCAAACCAGTTTCATCCAGTTCACAAGGTGTTGCCAAGAAACTAGCTCTGTGCTTATGTGCGTACATGCATGGGTTTTTTTGTGTGTGTGCATGAATGCTTTTGTGTGTGTGTGTGTGTGTGTGTGTGTGTGTGTGTGTGTGTGTGTGAGAGAGAGAGAGAGAGAGAGAGAGAGAGAGAGAAAGAAAGAAGGGTCAGGGTTTCCTTCGCTATGTGAAAGCAGATAGCCGGAATTTTCCTGTTCCTGCTGCCAGTGTTACATAAGAGCTGGGCAGATAAGAGAGGAGAGAGAGCAGACAGCCATACCTTCCTCTGCCTCCTTTTGCCCATTTTACTCTCACTTTTTTCATTCATCAAGAAATAATATTGCCACAGTCACTGTTTATAAAATGATGACAAATGAGCTGCCACTGCCAACTCGCTGTTACATACAACACCTGCAGCACTTCACTTAAGCCTATTAGAAGCCTGAAATGGAACACAGAAGCATTCTCTGGACATTCTCCTTGTTGACACAAGAAGTATCCATCATCACCGGAGCCCTCCCCCTCAAGCCCTCCCCCACAGTTTCAAAAAGTCCTGGAGGAAACCCTGGACTTGTATTTTGCAACTTCAAGTGACATCAAAATCTTGTTCAGTTGGACTACTGCACTTTATAGATAGCCATCATTAACCTCTGCTCTCTCTCGCTCTCTCTCCATCTCACTCTCTCCCTCTCTCCCTATATCTCTCTCCTTAGGTGACTTGGTGAATTGAGACCCTGAGGGCAATAGCTGCCTCTCTCTTGCACTTCATCCTGTCTGTTGACAGCTTTGTCATGGCATCCGCCTTTATTGGTCGTCAGTTTGCTCTCTCCCTGCAGAAAAACTTGTGGCTCAGCACTCCAGGTAAATCCAACACTTTTAAATTTATATTAAATGCTTTTAAATCCATCCAGTAAGTACAGTTTCAGCAGGTAACCCTGTTACAAATGTCCTCTTGTAGATTAATCGAGAAGATTTAGTAGTACAGCGTACAGCCAGTTCTTTGACTAAATGTTTAAAGACTTTGTTTTCCAGTGTAATTATTTGTATCTTGTCTATTTTGCTCCTGCATCCATTTATTACTTTTACTAGAATTGTTTACATGGCTGTTAAAACCACCTATGTGTCCTTTTTTAAGTCGTTGAATTGGTGTTAAAGTTTGGGAGGTAAAGGTAATAAAGTAGAATCTGAGAAAGCAGATCATCAGTGAATTATACTCAGTCAGATTTAATGGAGCTCCTAGCCCTAATACATTTACACTACATTGTGAGGTACATGTTGCAACCAGGGCATAAAGAAAATCAAATATCACAGTATTTTCGACCAAATATCTAGGAATCAATGCAACGATACTGGAGGGTTGTTTAATGTGGATATAATGACTAAGTTGGTAAAGGTAAGTAATAGAACAGCTAGAACAGTCTTGTAAGTTCAGAAAATTACATCATTTCACTGTAATGCAGCCTTTAAAACCAGGAAAAGACAAAATGTAGAACATTACAATGTCCATAATCTAAGACAATATCTAGTCTCATATCATATTATTGATGTCATATCAATATATTCTACAGCCCTAGTTGCACCTCATTTCAAACTTTATTTCAAATTACCTGGAGTATCACTTTTTATTGAATATCAGCAGGAAATATAAAATCACTATAACACGATGAAACAATGTTAAAGTTACAGCAGAAATCAATGTTAATATTTGACTGACCTCAAGTATTATGTAATTACCAATATATGTGCATGCTTCTCAGAAGCCGGTCACTGAGTGAAATCTCAAAGGTCCTCTCTCCTGTCAATTATCAACAGGCCAATCTGTGTGGGTCAGAGTAACTGTAACCAGTTAGTGAACACTGTGGTAACCAGAATGATACAGGCTTAGCTTAATGTCGGTGGACATTTCTAAGTTATCAAATAGTATAATGGGGGTTTGGAATAATTTGGAAAGTAAAGCAACTTAGGGCCAATATTCATTAAGAGTCAAGGTTCACACTGGACCCGGAAGTGTAAATTATAGAACATGCATCCCATGCTTACTTATTCCACATATTTGTCAACTGTGTCCAAACAAAGCATGAAAGAGATGAGCAGACACACACACACACACACACACACACACACACACAAGCTGGTATGAGAGACTAGGAAAGAGGAGAGGAGCAAAATCACCTGCTGACCAGTTCAAAGACTTAAGGTGTGAATGGCCAGGCAACTGCTGATGGGCGGCTTTGTGAAAACTGATATACTGTATTGCAGTGGCGGCTGCTGGTCTTTCAAGGAGGGGAAGCTCATTTTCGGCCTACATCATAAAATGTGTCCGTTTATTTATACCTAAATTCTACCCTGTGGGGCTGCTGCGCAAGGCTAGTGTGACCGCTTGTGAGTGCTTTGGGATGGTGGAGGGGCTCACAGCACCCGCTGCTTGTTGGGGACAGTAACTGCAGAGTGACAGAAGTCAGAGTCTCCAAACATGAGTACAGTCTCCAATAACACCAGAAAAAGATGCTAGATTTGTCGCTAGTCGTTTTTAACAAAGAAAAAGTCACTAAGAGGATTGTAAAAGTCTCCAGAGCAACTCAGAACAACGGAATGAAATGAAACTTGAAAAATGCTCCGGTGGTTTATATTTCTATATCACTGATTCGCTCATTTCGCTGTCAATCAAAAAGGGATTCAGCCTCAGACAGATCATCCAATCATCATGCAGAAGCCCAGCCTCCAGGCCAGCCGAGGCCAAACCACTGCCCCATAGACCCCCAGAGACGCTGAGCGTCCGATGGGCGGGACAAAACCGAGCATTTATCCAGTGACTGTCTAGTTTCGCTGCAGTGGAACAATCCACTCTATGCTTCCCCATTGAAGTCTTTGGACGCTGAGCTTCCACTGTTTAATGCACTGTGACGCTACGGGAATGAATGAGAAGGAAGTCGCGTCAGTGACCTGTGATAAGTAGCTGATTCTGAACAAAAGTTGAATGCGTTCTAGCACATATTTAGTCAATGAAATGTAAACACAACAGTACATATTTGACCACTTATTTTTTGACATTTTAGGGGAAGCTGAGCTTCCCTTGCAGTCTTAGAGCAATTGCCACTGCTGTATTGGAGTATGTCTATGTCCACTGTGAACATGGTTTCAGTCTGAGAATTTTTGGTCGTTAGGACTGATCTCCTGCTCTGAAGCATCTTTGGTCTGACTTTTGGGCCTAGAAGTAAAAGTATTTGTTAAAGGGTCAGTGTGTAAAATGGGTTGAAAACAGTGACATCAGTGGTCAAATTCTAGATTGCAGGGCTCACTCGCTCACCCCTCCCGTCGGGTAAATGACGGTGGCCTCGTAGGGACAAAAAGCCTTACGCACGAGTTTTTCAGGAGTAGGTCTATCTAGCGACGAGGTGAATGTTTATTTAGAAATCTAAGCCATGTCACGATATTGTAATGAATCCCTCACTAGCAGGAGACCAGAGGAGTGTTTGGGAAAAAGGCCCGTTTATTTGAGCACTCCAGAAACTCCGGTAACACTCCAGGGGGTAAAAGACTCCGTCCCAAACTCTGACTCTTCTAGCGTAACAGACACACTTCATAACTTTACACACATACTCCTTTACCACACTGAGTGGGGACCCCCCTCCTCTCTCTGCTCCACCAATCTCCAGCCCGCACACTGACTGACAGCGTAGCCTGTAAACAGAGCTCAGCTGTTTATTTAGCCTAGCGATATCTCCGGACTATAGTAGCTGCAATGGACGACTTTGAACGCGATTTTGAAGAGTTTCTTGTAGCGGACGCAGACCCAGAGCCGTACCTGTTTGAGCCGGAACATACAGATGAGGAACTCCATGTGTTTGATGCTGAGTGGGCGAGAAGAGAGGCTGAATGCACAGAATGGGATTCGGTGCTACTGCTACCATCGTTGGGGAGATATATCATCAGGAGGAAAAGCGCCGCAAAGAGTGCGTCACAAGGAGTGAAGTTGCGTCTTCTTTCCTTGTAGATGACAGTTCGGGTTCATTCTCTCCTGTTGCGTGGTAAGTGTGGTCCATTCGCAAACTTTATAACTAAAAAAACTTTTCACTACTCTCTATCAACGAACTACTAACACTCTCTGCTGTTTCCTCCTCCTTCTTCCTTCCTTCCGCTGTCTTCGTTAGTTCATTTATACACGCGAAACGCGTTCTCTGGCTGGCTGGATTGTCCGCTCGGACTGCCTTACATACATGGCGGCGCAAGATGGCGACCTCTCAAAAGCAAGGCCCTTGCTATATATATATATATATACATATGAAAGCATAATTATAAGGCTACGAAAACCAAACAAATTTTATTTTATAGCAATTATACACTTGTATAAACATATTAATGGGTAGAATATTCAGATTCAGATTCAGATTGACAATAAACCAAATATTACACACTGGCCCTTTAAAAAACAGGAGCTACTCAGACTTGCTGCCACTCTAACCGGTGCATCATTCGAAAGAATTCGAAGAACGCATTCAACTTTTGTTCAGAATCAGCTACTTATCACAGGTCACTGACGCGACTTCCTTCTCATTCATTCCCGTAGCGTCACAGTGCATTAAACAGTGGAAGCTCAGCGTCCAAAGACTTCAATGGGGAAGCATAGAGTGGGTTGTTCCACTGCAGCGAAACTAGACAGTCACTGGATAAATGCTCGGTTTTGTCCCGCCCATCAGACGCTCAGCATCTCTGGGGGTCTATGGGGCAGTGGTTTGGCCTCGGCTGGCCTGGGCTTCTGCATGATGATTGGATGATCTGTCTGAGGCTGAATCATGCAAACACATAACCAAAGCCCGATCATAACAGGGATAGTGAGCATATAAAAACACTCACCATCTCCCTCTGTATGTGTTTCTGTGTATATATTATATTATTCATTGTGCTTTCCTCCTGCAGGGTGTCGATATGTTAGTAAGGCAGCACCAAAAACTCAGCTGGAGTTTGACTACGATGGACCGTCCATGAAAACTTCAGTTCCTGGACCAAGATCACAAGTAACACACACACACACACACACACACACACACACACACACACACAAGTCAGTGCACTCCATTCTTAGGTATAACTGAGTGTAACTAACTTTGATTTTTCTATAGGAACTGACCAAACAACTGGGCGACATCCAGGTGAGTGGAGACTTTCTCAACCTAATCGAATAATTAATTAATTGCACAATTAATATATAACATTCATGACTTACATTTTTCTTATCATCTCTTAAGTACAGTTTCACAACGGAAAAATGTTTTTATGCTTGCACACTGGCAATAGCTATGGCTGGAGGTGTTAAGATATTTGGGCTGTTCGTCCATCCTTCCATCCCATTCTCTTGCACATGACATTTCAAGAATGCCTTTAGTGAATTTCTTCAAATTTAGCAAAAACGTCCATTTGGACTCCTCAATGAATTTATAGAAATTGTTACAGACCTTGAAATCCTTAGTGAGTATGCTATATGCTAAACAGGGTAAGCTAACATCGGTTACTGTAATGTTTACTGTTAGCCTACAAGCTAACTGTGCGTGTCAGCTGTAGATTTATAGCTTCACTGAAATACATTGCTCAAAAACATCAAGAGAACAATTAAAGCTATGGTCTACGTTTAGAAAGACGACAAGAAAGATTTGAAAAAAGCATTCCCCTCCACACACACACCCCTCCCTCTGTGCTCCATGATCCCTCCCCTCCGAGCTTGTGTCCCCCTCCCCTCTGAGTCTCCTAACGACACCCCCCCCCCCCCCCGCATAGCAACATACAATTACATACAGCATACAGTTATTTATGTCACAACATCCACAATAAAAACGAAATATTACCTGTTCAACAAAAACTCCGTTGTATCAGCATCACTTTTCAGGCCCAGATATTGCCAGAGCTTTCTCCATCGGTCAAAGGAACTGAGGAGACAGAACATGGTGGCACGCGAGAGTGCAGCGGGTCTTAGCTTTCTCGTAGTTTCTCGTGTAGTTTTGTCCGCATTTTTCTGCTCATGTCAAGCAGATTTTGTGTATAGTCGGCAGGACATTATCGACATCAGCTGGAAGTGCAAGGTTGACATCACGAGAGACTTTCAAAAGGCACACAACATCCCGGACGCCATCAGCAGACCTGCGGAGTCACTGTGGATCTGTTGCCCGAGTAAGCGACGCAGACGTCGGAGGGAATGAAGGCAGAAGCGCGAGTGCCGCTCTGGGATATTGGCTAGGCTAAAGAAGTACTCTATTGTCTATTTCGAACAAAATGGACGAACTGGAGCTATTGATTGCCTCTAACCGCTACGTACAGACCTGTGGGATTATGATCATCACGGAAAGCTAGGCCGCACTAGCCACTGGCAGGACAGAAACATCGAGTCCGGTAAGAGGAAAGGAGGGGGGCTCTGTGTTTATCTCCATAACAACTGGTGTAACAACAGCAGGATCATTGCTCATCATTGTTGTCCAGACCTTGAGGCTCACTCAATATCCTGCAGACCATTCTACCTTCCCCGGGAACTGAGCGTTGTCACTGTCTCAGCTGTCTACATACCACCGGATGCTAACGTTAGCATTGCTCTTAGTAGCTTAGCAAACATTGTAAACAAAGTGCAGCGTGCCCATGCCGAGGACCTTGCAAACCGCTTGTACTTTCAAATGCGGAGGGGGGTTGGGATGAGGCGGGACGAGGAGCAGAGGAGTGTCAAAATGGAGCGAGGGGATTGGACAGAGGGTAAGAGAGAGAGAGAGTGCAAATTTGAGCAAGGAGTAACTTGCATGCGGACCAGATGGCTGTGATTGGTCAATTTCTTTGCAGGCCTGCAGCCGCCAGACAGAATGGATTTTTTTGGTTCCTTTTGCTCTTCACATTGTGTACCTAGCACTATTGGGTCATAACCACCATCTAAATGATGTTAATAATAATGATCAATCCTTCTAAACGTAGACCATAGCTTTAAATCATACAACAGATCCTGATGAACAGATTATTCAAGTGGAAAATCTTTACTGATGTACATTGTATAATTTGTTGAGAACAAAATTATGTAACAGTCAGTGGAAACCAAAATCATCAACCACTGAGGGCTAGATTCAAGATCACACTGAAAATCAAAGTAAATAATTGAAATCACAGTATGATCCAGCTTGTGTGAATTTTTTCACTGCAACTCATAATGTGACTCAGTAGTGTGTATGCCCCCCATGTGCCTGTATGAACCCCCAACAATGTCTGTACATGCTCCTGATGGGTTGGGAGATGGTGTCCAGGGGGATCTCCTCCCAGACCTGGATCAAGGCATCAGTGAGCTCTTGAATAGTCTATGGTGGTACTTGCCGGTGTCAGATGCACTGATACGTAATGTCCCATAGGTGCTCAATTGGATTTAGGTCAGGGGAACGAGAGGGCCAGTCAATGGCATCAATGCCTTCGTCAAACAGGAATTGCCAACACACTCTGCCCAGATGAGGCTGGGCATTGTCCTGTATCAGGAGGAACCTAAGATCCACTGCACCAGTATAAGGTCTGGCAGTCGCTCTGAGGATTTCATCCTGGTAGCTAAAAGCAGTCAGGGTACCGTTAGCTATGACATGGAGGTCTATGCGACCCTCTGAGGATATGCCTCCCCAGACCATCGCTGACCCACCACCAAACCAGTCATGCTGGATGGTGTTACAGGCAGCGTAGTGTTCACCATGGTGTCCCCAGACTCTTTCACACCTGTCACATGTGCTCAGTGTGAACCTGCTCTCATCTGTGAAGAGAATGCGGCGCCAATGGTGGACCTGCCAATTCTGGTGTTCTTTGGCGAATGCCAGTGGAGTTGGCACAGTGTTGGGCTGTGAGCACAGGGCCCAGTAGAGGGCATCAGGCCCTCATGCCACCATCATGAAGACTGTTTCTGACAGTTTGGTCAGAAACATGCACACCATTAGCCTGCTGGAGGTCATTTTGTAGGGCTCTTCAACTTCAGCATCAACTTTAATTTGTCCCTGGAGGGCAATTGGTTATACAGCAAGCAAAAACACACATAAAAAGGCACAGGTAAACACATCAATCAATTTTATTTATAAGCCCAATATCACAAATCACAATTTGCCTCACAGGGCTTTACAGCATACGACATCCCTCTGTCCTTTGGACCCTCGTAGTGGATAAAGAAAAACTCCCCCAAAAAAACCTTTAACAAGGAAAAAAATGGCAGAAACCTCAGGAAGGGCAACTGAGGAGGGATCCCTCTCCCAGAATGGACAGACGTGCAATAAATGTCGTACAGAACAGATCAACATAATAAATTAACAGTAATCCGTATGACACAATGAGACAGAAAGAGAAGCAGAGACAGAGAGAAATGCAGGGCAGACGGTAATGACAGTAGCTTACAACAACTGAAAGTAATAAAATTATAATTATAATTATAATAACGGCTATTGTGGTACAATAAGTTGAAAGTATATATTAATATATGATAGTATACATACAGTACAGGCCAAAAGTTTGGACACACCTTCTCATTCAATGCGTTTTCTTTATTTTCATGACTATTTACATTGTAGATTCTCACTGAAGGCATCAAAACTATGAATGAACACATGTGGAGTTATGTACTTAACAAAAAAAGGTGAAATAACTGAAAACATGTTTTATATTCTAGTTTCTTCAAAATAGCCTCCCTTTGCTCTGATTACTGCTTTGCACACTCTTGGCATTCTCTCGATGAGCTTCAAGAGGTAGTCACCTGAAATGGTTTTCCAACAGTCTTGAAGGAGTTCCCAGAGGTGTTTAGCACTTGTTGGCCCCTTTGCCTTCACTCTGCGGTCCAGCTCACCCCAAACCATCTCCATTGGGTTCAGGTCCGGTGACTGTGGAGGCCAGGAGGCCATCACTCTCCTTCTTGGTCAAATAGCCCTTACACAGCCTGGAGGTGTGTTTGGGGTCATTGTCCTGTTGAAAAATAAATGATCGTCCAACTAAACGCAAACCGGATGGGATGGCATGTCGCTGCAGGATGCTGTGGTAGCCATTCTGGTTCAGTGTGCCTTAAATTTTGAATAAATCCCCAACAGTGTCACCAGCAAAACACCCCCACACCATCACACCTCCTCCTCCATGCTTCACAGTGGGAACCAGGCATGTGGAATCCATCCGTTCACCTTTTCTGCGTCTCACAAAGACACGGCGGTTGGAACCAAAGATCTCAAATTTGGACTCATCAGACCAAAGCACAGATTTCCACTGGTCTAATGTCCATTCCTTGTGTTTCTTGGCCCAAACAAATCTCTTCTGCTTGTTGCCTCTCCTTAGCAGTGGTTTCCTAGCAGCTATTTGACCATGAAGGCCTGATTCGCGCAGTCTCCTCTTAACAGTTGTTCTAGAGATGGGTCTGCTGCTAGAACTCTGTGTGCCATTCATCTGGTCTCTGATCTGAGCTGCTGTTAACTTGCGATTTCTGAGGCTGGTGACTCGGATGAACTTATCCTCAGAAGCAGAGGTGACTCTTGGTCTTCCTTTCCTGGGTCGGTCCTCATGTGTGCCAGTTTCGTTGTAGCGCTTGATGGTTTTTGCGACTCCACTTGGGGACACATTTCAAGTTTTTGCAATTTTCCGGACTGACTGACCTTCATTTCTTAAAGTAATGATGGCCACTGGTTTTTCTTTAGTTAGCTGATTGGTTCTTGCCATAATATGAATTTTAACAGTTGTCCAATAGGGCTGTCGGCTGTGTATTAACCTGACTTCTGCACAACACAACTGATGGTCCCAACCCCATTGATAAAGCAAGAAATTCCACTAATTAACCCTGATAAGGCACACCTGTGAAGTGGAAACCATTTCAGGTGACTACCTCTTGAAGCTCATGGAGAGAATGCCAAGAGTGTGCAAAGCAGTAATCAGAGCAAAGGGTGGCTATTTTGAAGAAACTAGAATATAAAACATGTTTTCAGTTATTTCACCTTTTTTTTGTTAAGTACATAACTCCACATGTGTTCATTCATAGTTTTGATGCCTTCAGTGAGAATCTACAATGTAAATAGTCATGAAAATAAAGAAAACGCATTGAATGAGAAGCTAACGGTAGAATGTAGTATGTAGTATGACTATGGGGGGGGGGGGGGGGAGAAGGTGCTCGGTGTATTATAGGAGGTCCCCCAGCAGACGAGGCCTAAGTCAGTCTAACTAGGGGCTAGTACAAGTCAAGCCTCAGCCAGCCCTAACTAAAAGCTTTATTAAAGAGGAAAGTCTAGTCTTGAATGTGGAGATGGTGTCTGCCTCCTGGACCGCAACAGGAAGATGATTCCACAGAGGAGAGCCTGATAGCTGAAGGCTCTGGCTCCTGATCTACTTTTGGTAACTTGAGGAACCACGAGTAACCCTGCATTCAATTCTGGATTTTACAGGGAGCCAGTACAGAGAAGCTAAAACAGGAGAAATATGATCTTGTTTCTTAGTTCCTGTTAGTACATGTGCCGCTGTATTCTCAATTAGCTGGAGAGTTTTTAAAGACTTATTAGAGCTACCTGATAATAGGGAGTTACAGTAATCCAGCCTAGAGGTAACAAAAGCATGGACCAATTTTTCTGCATCTTTTCGGGTCAGGATAGGCCTAATTTTCGCAGTATTACTCAGATGAAAATATGCAGTCCGTGAGGTTTGTTTTAAATGGGAGTTAAAAGACAAATCTTGGTCAAATATTACTCCGAGGTTTCTTATGGTAGTGCTAGAGGCCAGAGCAATGCCATATAGAGAAACTATGTCATCAGATAAAGAGTCTCTGAGTTGTTTGGGGCCAAGAACAATAACTTGTTCTGAATTTAATATAAGGAAATTGGTGCTCATCCAGGTTTTTATGTATGTCTTTAAGGCAATTATGAAGTTTAGTTAATTGATTAATTTCTTCTGGCTTCGTCGATAAATACAATTGTGTATCATCCGCATAACAATGGAAATTTACAGAGTGATTTCTAATGATATTACCTAAAGGAAGCATATATAGAGTGAATAGGATTGGTCCGAGCACAGAACCTTGCGGAACTCCGAAACAAACTTTAGTATGTAAGGATGATTCATTGTGAGCATGAACAAACTGAAAACGATCAGATAAATAAGATTTAAACCAGCTTAGTGCAGAACCTTTTAAGTCAATTAAATGTTCCAGTCTCTGTAGCAGAATTTGATCGTCAATTGTGTCAAATGCCGCACTAAGATCTAATAAAACAAGTACAGAGACGAGTCCTTTGTCTGAAGCAATCAGAAGGTCATTTGTAATTTTAACTAGTGCTGTCTCAGTGCTATGATGCACTCTAAATCCTGACTGAAATTCTTCAAATAAATTATTATCATGGAGAAAATCACACAGCTGGTCTGCGACTACTTTCTCAAGGATAGAAAGTAGTTTCTATCCTAGTAGTAGTAGTATACATAAGAATATACTTAGATAATGGCATACATACCTACGGCCGGTCTCCTCGTATCTCCTCCATGCTGTTGAGACTGTCCTGGTAGACAAAGCAAACCTTCTTGTGACCATATTTATGGATGGTACCATCCAGGAGAAGCTGGACTACCTGTGCAACCTGATTGGGCTGCAGGTACCACCTAATGCTACCATCAGTGACAAGGACACAAAAGTACAGAAGAATCAGTCAGGAAGGATAAGGAGAGAGCAACTGTCTGTGTCCACCACATGCAAAACAATTTCCTTTTTTGGGGATTGTCTTTCTTTTGCCTCTCTATTGCTACTTTTGTCACTTTCATTTGCACCAAAGCAAGTGAAACTGATTTACAGTTACTTGTCTTTTTTAAATGGACAGACTGATATCCCTGAGTCTTGCACTCCTGGCAGGGTCACCCACGCTGAACAGGTCAAAGGGTAGAGACCAGACAAAGAGTGATCCCACATGTCCTCCGGGTTAGGGGTTGGGCTGTGGGCTGATAACCCACTCCCGGAAAAAGATCTTTATTACAGAAACCAGAAGCAGAGCAAATTCACCAAATCTAGGGAACGCTGTAGCCAGTCCTCACAACAGGAGAGACACCATGAAGCACAAGGACCAAAGCCGACAGGATGCCTTTGGGCTGAATAGGCCACCACTTCACCCAAAAAGCACAATGAAGATCGGAAACTGGAATGTGCAAACATTGTACACAAGTGGCAACATAATACTAGCAGCAAGAGAAATGACCAACAGAAAAATTGACATCATGGACATCAGTGACACACACTGGACAGGACAAGGAAAAGTTGAATTTGCAGGAGGACAAACCATCATCTACTCAGGAAGAGATGATGATCACCATAGAGAAGGCGTGGGTATACTTATGTCAAAAATGGCAGCAAGAGCCCTGATTGATTGGATTCCAGTTAATGAAAGGATCATTCAAGCCAGGTACCATTCCCAACACATTAAGCTGACGATTATACACATCTACGCACCCACTGAAAATGCAGAACAACGAGTAAAAGACGAGTTCTCCATGAAAGTGCAAGATATATTAGACAGTAGAAACAAACACGACATGTTGATTGTCACAGGAGATATGAATGCTAAAGTAGGAGATAAAAACCAAGATTATGACGGGGTGATGGGCAAGCATGGGCTCGGAAAGCGGAACAATAATGGAGAGAGGCTGTGTGAAATGTGTGACATGAACGAGCTAGTCATCACAGGAACTCTATTCCCACATGAGGACATACATAAAGCAACATAGGTATCTCCAGATGGAAAGACCAGGAACCAGATAGACTATGTACTAATGAATAAATGATTTAGGAACTCAGTGAAAGATACAAGAGGACACAGGTCTGCAGACACTGGAAGTGACTACTATCTTGTATGCACAACAGTCAAACTAAGACTAAAGAAATGGCAAAAGGAAAAGAAAAGCAGTCAAGTACAATATAGCAAAGCTGAAGAATGAAAGCATCTTAAAGACCTTTTCCATCAATTCAATTCAATTCAATTTCAATTCAATTTTATTTATAAAGCCCAATATCACACATCACAATTTGCCTCACAGGGCTTTACAGCATACGACATCCCTCTGTCCTCATGACCCTCGCAGCGGATAAGGAAAAACTCCCCCAAAAAAACCCTTTAACGGGGAAAAAAAACGGTAGAAACCTCAGGAAGAGCAACTGAGGAGGGATCCCTCTTCCAGGACGGACAGACGTGCAATAGATGTCGTACAGAACAGATCAGCATAACAAATTAACAGTAATCCACATGACACAATGAGACAGAGAAAGAGAGAGATGCAGGTAATGACAGTAGCTTACAACAACATTACTGAAAGTAATAATATTATAGTTATAGTTCTGGCTACTGCGGTACAATATGTTGAAAGTATGTATTAATATCTGGCAGTATACAAGTGTGACAATAGTCATATGTGTATAATAACAGTAGAAGTATGACTAATGACTAATGATGGCAGCAGCAGCAGGAGGCATCTGGGAGGACCACGACAGCAGCACAACCACACACGTCACGCTGTCCAGGCACCGCTGCGATATGAGTTAATCTGAGAGACAGTGGAGCACAAAGGCTCCGGAGAAGAAGCCGAGTTAGTGACATCCAGAATGGCCGAGTTAGCAAGATGCAGTAATAGAATACGAGAGAGAGAGAGAGAGAGAGAGAGAAGGAGAGAAGATGCCCGGTGTATTATAGGGGGGTCCTCCGGCAGACTAGGCCTAAGTCAGCCTAACTAGGGGCTGGTACAGGGCAAGCCTGAGCCAGCCCTAACTATAAGCTTTATCAAAGAGGAAAGTCTTAAGTCTAGTCTTAAATGTGAAGATGGTGTCCGCCTCCCGGACCGTAACAGGAAGATGATTCCACAGGAGAGGAGCCTGATAGCTGAAGGCTCTGGCTCCTGATCTACTTTTGGACACTTTAGGGACCACGAGTAACCCTGCGTTGTCAGAGCGCAGTGTTCTGGTGGGATAATAAGGCACTATGAGCTCTCTAAGATATGATGGAGCTTGACCATTTAGAGCTTTATAAGTTAACAGTAGGATTTTAAATTCAATTCTGGATTTTACAGGGAGCCAGTGCAGAGAAGCTAAAACAGGAGAAATATGATCTCTTTTCTTAGTTCCTGATAGTACATGCTGCTGCATTCTGAATTAGCTGGAGAGTTTTTAAGGACTTACTAGAGCTACCTGATAGAGAGTTACAGTAATCCAGCCTTGAGGTAACAAAAGCGTGGACCAATTTTTCTGCATCTTTTCGGGTCAGGATAGGCCTAATTTTCGCAATATTACGCAGATGAAAAAATGCAGTCCGTGAGGTTTGTATTAAATGAGAATTAAAAGACAAATCTTGATCAAATATAACTCCGAGGTTTCTTACGGTAGTGCTAGAGGCCAGAGCAATGCCATCTAGAGAAACTATGTCATCAGATAAAGAGTCTCTGAGTTGTTTGGGGCCAAGAACAATAACTTCAGTTTTGTCTGAATTTAACATCAGGAAATTGGTGCTCATCCAGGTTTTTATGTCTTTAAGGCAGTTATGGAGTTTAGTTAATTGATTACTTTCTTCTGGCTTCATCGATAAATACAACTGTGTATCATCCGCATAACAATGGAAATTTATAGAGTGATTTCTAATGATGCTACCTAAAGGAAGCATTTATAGAGTAAATGGGATTGGTCCGAGCACAGAACCTTGCGGAACTCCAAAACAAACTTTGGTACGTAAGGACGATTCATTATGAACGTGAACAAACTGAAAGCGATCAGATAAATAAGATTTAAACCAGCTCAGTGCAGAACCTTTTAAGCCAATTAAGTGATCCAGTCTCTGCAGTAGAATTTGATGGTCAATTGTGTCAAACGCCGCACTAAGATCTAATAAAACAAGTACAGAGACAAGTCCTTTGTCTGAAGCAATCAGAAGGTCATTTGTAATTTTAACTAGTGCTGTCTCAGTGCTATGATGCATTCTAAATCCTGACTGAAATTCCTCAAATAAATTATTATCATGGAGAAAATCACACAGCTGGTCTGCAACTACTTTCTCAAGGATCTTTGACATAAAGGGAAGATTAGATATTGGTCTATAGTTGGCTAACACCTCTGGATCCAGGGTGGGCTTTTTTTAGAGGTTTAATTACAGCTACCTTAAAAGACTGTGGTACATAGCCTGTTAATAAGGATATATTGATCATATCTAATATATGAGTGTTAACTAAAGGAAAGACCTCCTTAAGTAGCCTAGTTGGGATGGGGTCTAAGAGACACGAGGATGATTTAGATGAAGAAATCACTGCGGTCAATTCTTGAAGAGAAATTGGGGAGAAGTAATCTAAATATATATTAGGTTTTACAGCTGTGTTTGAGGTTAGATAGGTACTATCTGAGGACAGGAGGTCATGAATTTTGCCTCTAATAGTTAGAATTTTGTCATTAAAAAAGCTCATAAAATCATTACTGCTAAGGGCTAAAGGAATACAAGGCTCAACAGAGCTTTGACTCTCAGTCAGCCTGGCTACAGTGCTGAAAAGAAACCTGGGGTTGTTCTTATTGTCTTCTATTAATGCTGAGTAATAGTTTGCTCTGGCATTGCGGAGGCCCCTCTTATAAGTTTTGAGACTGTCTGTCCAGATTAAACGAGATTCTTCCAGTTTGATTAATCGCCAGTTCCTTTCAAATTTTCCCGATATTTGTTTTAACTTACGGGTTTGAGAGTTATACCAAGAAGCGAACTTTCTTTGCTTTTTTAACTTCTTTTTAAGAGGAGCTACAGAGTCAAGTGTTGTTCGCAGCGAGCCTACAGCGCTATCGACAAAATGATCAAAGTCGGTACAGGAAACCTCTGTTACTGAGGGACTTGGTATTGAATTTAACGACGGAGTAATCTTTTCCTTAAATTTTGCGACAGCACTATCTGATAAACATCTAGTATAGTAACTGTTGCTGAGTGGCGTGTAATCGAGTAAAAAGAAATCAAAAGTAATCAGATAATGATCCGATAGCAAGGGATTCTGACTTTTAGATTATCAATTTCAATTCCATATGTCAGAACTAGATCGAGGGTATGGTTAAAACAGTGAGTGGGTTCATGTACACCCTGACTGAAGCCAATGGAGTCTAATAATGAGAAAAACGCGGTAGCCAGGGAGTCATTATCAACGTCGACATGAATGTTAAAATCGCCTACAATAATAACTTTATCTGATTTAAGAACTAAACTGGATAAAAACTCTGAGAATTCAGATACAAATTCAGAATACGGGCCAGGAGCACGGTACACTATAACAAATAAAAGTGGCTGCGAGGTTTTCCAGGTCGGATGTAAAAGACTAAGAACGAGGCTTTCAAATGAATTATAATCTAGTTTAGATTTAGGGCTGATTAACAGGCTAGAGTTAAAAATGGCTGCAACTCCCCCTCCTCGGCCGCTGCCTCGAGGAATGTGGGTATTATTATGACTGGGAGGAGTGGACTCATTTAGACTAACATATTCATCTGGACACAGCCAGGTTTCAGTGAGACTGAGTAAATCAATATGATTATCTGATATTAATTCGCTTTACTAACACTGCTTTAGACGATAGAGACCTGATATTTAACAGTCCGCATTTAATTCTCCTGTTTTGTCTTTCTGTCACAGAAGAGGTTTTAATTTTTATGAGGTTGTTATGCACAACTCCTCTTTGTTTAATTTTAGATTTAAATAATTTAGGTGGTCGGGGGACAGAAACCGTTTGTATAAAACTATGAAAACTATGGCTGGGTAACTGAACTAGAAGCTCAGAGAGGCGTATAGGACTGCGACTCTGAGTCCTGGTCTCAACTCTGGGTTGTCAGGGATTTAAATTACTAATAAAGTTTGCCAGGTTCCTAGAAATGAGAGCAGCTCCATCCAAAGTGGGATGAATGCCGTCTCTCCTAATAAGACCAGGTTTTCCCCAGAAAGTTTGCCAATTATTAACGAAACCCACATCGTTTGCTGGACACCACCTGGACAGCCAGGGATTAAATGATGACATGCGGCTAAACATGTCATCAGTGGTCAGATTTGGGAGGGGTCCAGAGAAAACTACGGAGTCCGACATCGTTTTTGCATATTCACACACCGAGGCAATATTAATTTTAGTGACCTCCGATTGGCGTAACCGGGTGTCATTGACGCCGACGTGAATAACAATCTTACTGAATCTACGTTTAGCTTTAGCCAGCAGTTTTAAATTAGATTCAATGTCGCCCACTCTGGCCCCAGGGATACATTTGACTATAGTCGCTGGTGTTGCTAACTTCACGTTTCTCAGAATAGAGCTGCCAATAACCAGAGTTTTATCCTCAGCGGGTGTGTCGCTGAGTGGGGAAAAGCGGTTGGAAACGTCAACAGGCTGGTGGTGAGCCGTGGGCTTCGGCTTGGAGCTGTGCTTCTGGCGAACCGTAACCCAACCTCCTGGCTGAACGGGAGTTACCGGAGGACAGTTAGCAGAGGCTAAGGCTATGCTATGTGGCTCCGCACCGGCTACAGGGGGCTGGCTAACTACCGCAGATACTGAATGGTTTTCCATGGTGCGGAGCCTCGCTTCTAATTCACTAAGTCTCGCCTCCAACGCAGCAAATAAGCTACACTTGTTACAATTACCACTGTTGCTAAAGGAGGCAGAGGCATAACTGAACATTTGGCACACCGAGCAAGAAAGAGCAGAGGGAGAAGCCATCGCTAACTTTAAAGCTAATGTAGCTACCAAGGCTAGTAACGTGCAAACAACAGCTAAGAGATTAGCGAGAAAGTCGTAGAAAGGAGAGCTATAAGTGCTTAAACAGAACTAGTGTGGGTTAAGACTTGAAGTAGACGTTAAAGCAACGTTAAAGCAACTGAAGTGAGAAAACAGGCTACTAGAATTCACCAGAGCAGTACAGAGACGCTGTCACAGAAACACCGGAAATGACACAACTCGCTTACCGCAATACGTCAGCACGTCCACCGCGGTACCAGCCTGAGAAACAGGTACCAGGTGCTGGAAGATGAAGAACTGGGAGTAGAAAATGGAGAGGTAGAGCGCAGAGGTGGAAAGAGTACTGAAAATTTGTACTCAAGTACAAGTACTGTTACATTGCTTAAATTGTACTCAATTACAAGTAAAAGTACTGGTGTTTAAAAAATACTTAAGTAAAAGTACAAAGTACTCTTCTCAAAAACTACTCAGAGTATTAATTACTTTTAACCGATGGATGTTTTATGGCGTCATCAATAGCAGATATTCGATTCGATTCACCTGTATAAAATATCAAAAACAGCTCACCTTATACAATGAAATTACTGCAATGATATGCCTATTATGAGGCAAGAGTGTAAACACATGGCACACACATGAATACAAGGGGCTCACTGACTCCACAAGAGTCACAGCTTTCCAGTTAGCCCCAAATTATCCAACTGTAATACTGTTTAAGGACCCCAATATGCAGGAATAATAAAATAGAATAGGCAAAATTACATAAATACCGCACGCAAAATAACCGCGTGGGTTTTGCACAAAACTGCAAGGGATTAGAGTGAAGTGGATGTGTCTGTAAAGGGTTAACGCTTATCATACGAAAACATTTTCATTCCTATGGCAGTGACAATATCTTTGCAGACTTATCTTAGCCAAACTAATAACCAGTGCTTAATTTGTAAAATTAGAAGTAGGGGAACACTTTGGGCCTCTGAGAGAGCAGTGTTCCCCAGCGGCACCCAAGCCGCCTCACTGCGCGAACCCGAATGGTATGGTTGTGACATCTAGTGTTGTCACGCTACCAAAATTGGGACCCACTGTATGATACCAGTGAAAGTATCACTGTTCTGAGTAGTATCACGATACCACAGCAAAAATGAGACAGATGTGCCTTTTGTCATTTATAAAAAGATAAATCACTTTTCTATAATACATCAGTGATATTTCAGTGGAATAAATTACTTACTGACTTATTCATACTTCAAAAACAGCATCAATAAGTGATTAACATAGGGGGGATCAAAATAAAATAAATAAAAAAAATAAAAATCAACCAGCCACCCTCCTCCCCTGACAGTCCCTTCATAAGTAAAGAACAGTCCCTAAAGTGCGATGAGGTTTGTGGACTGACACAGAGAGAGAAATGTGAACGGCTCGTTTCTCCTCTGACACACCACATACCTGTGTGCCTGTGTGCCTCGGTTGTCCAGGTACTACTGAGCAGTCGAGACACCAACGAAAGAGGAAATTACTGGACCTGGAGTCGGACTTGCCGATAAGCCGTTATGTTGCGGCACGGAGCTCACGGGATTTGCGCGGGACGCATGGACACTCACCCTTGGCTTCTTTGTCTCCAAATCTTCAGTCCATAAATTAGTCTCTACTCCGCTGTGTAGGTATGTTACCTACTGCAGCAGAGTTGTCCTTTCCTTACGTCATAGATTAATTGGTGCGGTTGCGATCGGACAGCCTTATTGGCTACAAAGATGCAGATGAAAGGTTTGAATATTAATTCAAATTGTGGCCAAACTCAGTAGCAACTTATGATTTTAAAAGTAGCGAAGTAGATTACATGGTGTAAATTGTACTCAAGTAGGAGTAAAATTACACACTTGAAAAAAATACTCATAAAAGTACAAGTACCCAAAAAATCTACTTAATTACAGTAACATGAGTATTTGTAATTTGTTACTTCCACCCCTGGTAGATCGGGACTTTAAAGTAATGGAGAAGGCATACATAGAAGTTGCTGAGTCAGTCCTGGGTAGACCACAGAAGAAGAGGAAGCCATGATTCAGTGAAGAATCATGGGGCCTCATAGAACAATGAGAAGAAATAAATAGGAACATGAAAACAACACGTGAAGATACTATATGGACTCACAAAGATACTGTGCAATGAGAGACCTAGACAGAGTACAGCAGTACTGGACAAGGATGGTAACCTCATCAGTGGAAGACACGCCATCAAGATGAGATGGACAGAACACTTTAAGGAAGTGTTTAACAGAGAAGAGCCAGAAAACCCAATAACAGACGATGAGGAATGCGAATTCAATGACAGGATTGAAGAGATTGCAGTAAATGAACCAACACTAGGTGAAGTCAAAGAAGCGATAAAAAGACTACAGAACGGTAAAGCACCAGGAATCAACTCCATCACAGCAGAATTATTAAAAACAGATTTGGCGTTTTCAGCAATAAAGGTACATCAACTGTTGGGGAAAATATGGACAAACGAAAAGATCCCAACAAGCTGGAAGAAAGGGCTTATCATTAAACTTGCAAAGAAAGGAAATCTCAAGAAATGTAAGAACTCAAGAGGCATAACACTGCTTTTTGTAGTGGGAAAGATACTTGGCAGGATTACCATAGATCGAAATGGAATCGATTGCAGGCTGAGAAAGGAACAAGCGGGTTACAGGAGAGGCAGGAGAACAACAGAGCAAGTCTTCATACTGCGAAACATAATTGAACAGGTTAATGAGTGACAAGCTATGCTATACTATACCTGAACTTCATAGACTTCGAAAAGGCTTTCGACTCTGTCTACCATGAAAGCCTGTGGATGATTATGAAGAAGTACAGGATCCCTGGAAAAATGGTACGAATGGTGAGAACATTTTACGAAGACTTCCAGTGCACAGAAGACCAAGGAGAAACGTGAGTGGTTTGACATTAAAACTGGCATTAAACAAGGATGCAGTATGTCAGAATTTCTGTTCTTGATTGTCATGGATTGGGTAATGAGAAGAACAGCTGGACATGGAGAGAATGGGATTAGATGGAAGCTGACTTCAAAACTCGATGACCTGGACTTCGCAGATGACATAGCATTGCTGTCCTCTACCAAACAGCAAATTCAGAATAAAACTAGACAAATGGGTGAAGAGGCCAGACAAGTAGGACTCAAGATAAACACACAAAAGACAAAAGCCATGAAGATTAATGCAAGAAACCAGGAAAGTATTAGGATCAATGGGCAAGACATCGAAGATGTAGAAAAGTTCACATACTTAGGAGCCACCATTTCTAAGGAGAGAGGTGGTGTGAAAGACCTGAAGAACAGACTCACAAAAGCAAGAGGTGCATTCATCAGACTAAAAAAAACACCTGGAGCTCCAAAAGCATCTCAAGAAGAACAAAGCTCAGACTGTATACAACACTAGTAGTGCCAGTATTACTCCATGGATGTGAAACTTGGAAAATGAATAAGGGAGACAACAAAGCAGTTGATGTGTTCCACAATAGGTGCTTACGAAGAATACTCCATATTCACTGGCAAGACCATGTCAGTACTGAAGAGCTGCTAGAAAGGGCTGGAATGGAACTGCTGAGTGAGGAAGTGAAGCTTCGTAGATGGAAAATGATTGGACACATACTAAGGCAGGACAAAAACAACGACTGCAACATAGTAATGACTTGGGCACCAGAAGGAAATAGAAGAAAAGGAAGACCACATGGAGGTGTGCTTCTGAGAAAGCACATCAAGAAGCGGGATGGAACTCATGGTCTGAAGTAAGGACGGCAGCAGCTGACCGGGAAAAGTGGAGGCGCTCTGTGAAGGCCTTATGTGCCACAAGGCACAAAGTGGATAGGTAACAGGTAATCTTAGCTAGCAAGTAGCTCCTACATTGGTTACCCAGACAGTTAAGCATCTAGCATACTTACCAGAAATTTCAAGGGCTGCAGTAATTTCTGTCAAAGTTTTTCCTTCTCCGCTCAAATAATCTTCCTTCAAGCCTAAAATTGATTTTATCAGAGTACATCTTCAAAGTGGCCTCTACAAGATGGTTTTACATTAACGTGATTCATAACAGACCTGGAACATGTAGGCTTTGCCACTCCACTGATTGTATGTTTGATTTGTCTCAGCTGGTGTAATGGTTTTATGTTTCTGTTGTGTCGTATTCTGTATCTTAGAGGACCCCAGCAGAAATAAACCCATTTAGATTTATTGTGTAAATATTGCGACACAGATATTTTGTATTTTAAATTCAAGTGCACCCAGCAGTAGTTGATGAAAAAATAATTTAGAGCCTAGTCCAGTCCTAAAGATGCAATGTCTTGTTTTTACATCTGTGTATCTACATGTGTTCACTCAAGAACATAGAAACTAGCTCTGGAGTTGTTAGAAGGCATAGACCGACTGAGATAGGCCAGCAGTCCATATGTTTTTATTGTTTTAGTAAAGCTCAGGAAACAATGATGACAACCTGAATTACAGAGGTTAAAATGATGAACTTGTCATCTATCTCTGTGTGTATTTGTGTGTACTGCCAAGTTGATACAGAAGAATTGAACAACATGCTGTTCTTAACAGAGAACATGTTTTTTTCCCAGAATGTCGGTGCAATCAATTTCTTCTGTAACTACGAGGAGAGCAGGGGGAACTACCTGGTGGATGTAGACGGCAACCGCATGCTGGATATCTACACTCAGATCTCCTCCATCCCAATCGGTTAGTAGCAAAAGATCCAAACACAGCTGCCTGGATTGTAGGAGGGAACAATACAGTTAAAATCCTTTATCGTAGTTAATGTCATTTTACATTGCAGTATCATTGGGTATTGTGAATTGGTGATTCTGGAAAATGAATTTTAAAAACTGGAGCTGGAGAGGTGCCGAGTTAACCCCTGGGCACTGCTCAGTACCCTTGAGCAAGGCACACAACTCCTAACTGCTCAGGTTGCCTGACTCTGTGGCTGTCTCCTCTTCCTGTCTAGGTGTGTCACAGATCAAACAGATCTCAAGAAATATCTCACGTAGTTGAGTCATTGAATAGTGGAGACAGTGTCTGGAATAAACTGAGGAGTGGCTCTCCTCTGAGCTCTTCACAGTTATGAGATCTTATCTCAATCTCCCAACCACTCTCCACATAAAACAGTGACTGTAACACATCATCGAAACATGGTACTATCTCATTGTCTTTGTCAGGCGTAAGCCTGGAGGGGATCATCTGTGCTAGCGTGTGTGTGTGTGTGTGTGTGTGTGTGTGTGTGTGTTTGTTTGTCTGTCTGTCTGTCTGCAGCTAATCTTGCAAACTACTGGACTAATCAGACTAGTTTTTGGCAAGTTACTCTCAAAATAGTATAATAATATACGAGATACCTTCATTTGAAAGTAATAGTTACTTAACAGTATTACTCTCTGTGAAATGTGTTACTTATTACACTGCTTTTGAGTTACTTTCAGCAAAATTACCTCAGAATAACGAAAAGCATTTTAAATGGATGAGGCTTATGTTTCATCAGGTAATCAAAGCACAGAAGCCCCACTTTGTTAGTGTTCATTTCAAATCCAGTGCTGCATAGATCTGACCCATTCATGCATTCACATACAATGGTTACTACTTTGTATTAAAATCCCCTGCTTATGTTGATGAAGATTCTCAGTCACCCATGTCTTAGTAATACTCAGTGCTATATCGTAGGCAACTGGACTTGCTTGAGTTTCTTGAAGGCATTTCATGTCTCATCCAAGAGGCTTCTTCATTTCTAACTGACTGGTGGGGAGTCACAGGCTTTAACCCCTGTGTGGGCGTGAACCCTTACATAGTCGTTGAGCTCACATGTGACCTCTGAGTTTCAGACTCATTAAGGTCACATGTGAGTCGTTGACCCAACAGGCCATCACGTGTGTCGTTAGGTGTGAATGGTTGTTGAGCTGTCTGGGGAGGAAACTCAGGACTGCATTGTAAGTGGGTGATAAGCGGTGTTGTAGGCCACCTCCTCTGTTTAACGATGGTCGTTCCAGTTTAACTTTCATATCTATCTCTAACTTTCAATAAAAGTATGAAAATGCCAAAAAATACCTTAAGAAGTCCAATTATGAATGGAATGGATCAAAGATTTGTGGCTGTTTTTTTAGTTATTAAAAACATTCATTCTCATAATTACATCATATCTATATTTCAAATTCAGTGCCTGTTAGCAAGAGAGCTCGATCTGCTTTGTGCAACACGCTGCAGCTCCGTGAAAAATGGACACGGTGCATATTTTTCTGGGACACTTGAAACGTGCTTTGATGCATCTGCTGGAATTGTCTAGAGTGGCAATGATCATCTTGGGCAACTGCCTTGTAAAGATGTGCACTCTTTTAAGTGCAGTTTTCTAGCTAGGATTGGTGTCTCATCAGTAAATTATGGCTGGGTTTCTAGTTTCTTATTTGCAGAAATCAGAAGAATGACTCTGCTTGCCTTTATGTAACACACAAATACACTAAACAACCAAGCTTTAGAAGCTTAGGTGCAGCAGTGCTTGACCTCATTTTGTCAGTGTAGTGAATTCTTGGGTGCAGCTGTTGACCTTGACACACAATGTTGTACATTTAATTTATCCTACAAACCAACTCTAAAAATAGATATGAAATGAAATTTCTGAAACCAATGGATTTGGTAGTATTGGCATAGAAACAAGTAGAAGAAGAAGGCACATTTTGGACAAGTCCTTAGCAGATCCTCAGGATCTGGGCCAGGTTTGGAAATTACCCATTTTTTTCACCTGCCACTTTGGCTTTTGGATTTCAAAATCTACCAGCCACTCAAAAGATGACTATTGTGTTTTTTTGGCTGGTGAGTGAAGTAAATCTAGCAGTCACATGCATATTTTACCAGCATTGGCTGGTGCAGATTTCCAACCCTGATCGGGGCCTCTATTCCAGTCTGAATAACATTATCTTTTGGTTTCAGCTCCAGCCCTCAGGGCCCCCCTGACAGAAAGCTTTATGTTGTAGCCAGGAACTCACACACTTCATTCAGTAGTTGAAGGGGCCAGACAACAGGGGTTTGTAACCATTGATTACTTTCTCAGAATGCATAGAAATTAGTAGATTTTTTTTAGAACTTAAAAGGCCTGCATTTCATTAAAGTTTTCTTTTGCTTAATTTTTCTAATTCAGTTCAGTTAAAAATAACTATATTTATTTGCTAGGAAATTTATGTAAAAAGGTCCATTTGTTAAATATTTCTCCTCTATTCTCAGCTGGGACTAGAATTTCCAAAAAATTAATAATAACATGTATTGTTCTTTAAATTTTCACACAAAATTGACATCCATCAATGATGTGAATTTTAGTTAATGACAAGGAATGATACATTGATTATGTTAAGATTAAGCTGGATGTCAGTGGATTGAAAGATTTTGGAATTGTACAAGTCTGGGAAAGTGTGAGAAATACTGCTTGTAGGTGCAGATTTGCTATCATTGCTTCTGCTGGATTATTAACCTGTTCATCACTATTAATACTAAACCATTCATTCAACCTCAGATGAGAAATTCAAGTTAAAGAGAGAATACAGTGTTGAAACTAAAACATTTAGGAACCTCAAATAAGTAGAGAGCTTCACTCTCCCTTACTGCACTCTGCTGGTGGGATATGGAACAGTCCCATGGTTTATGTAAGGCAGCCACATCAGTTTAGGTAAGACTCTGGGCTCTAGTTTCCTGGCGCAGCGCAGGGTGGCGAACCCTGCGCAGAGGTAGTTTTGAGCAGTGCAACCTGAGGTGCTCTCAGTTTGGTAGTTTGGCAGACCGAGGTGCGCTGAGATGGGTGTGGCGGCGCAGCAGGGGGAGGTGCCGACAGATCCAGCTTGGCGCAGTGACAGTTTCGGCCAAAAGGCTTCGCCGAAGGTGTGCTAAAAGCTCGCCAGCTGAAACCATGTCTGTTGTCAGCGCAGGAGGACCGCAGTCGGTGTAAGCCGAAGTTTGGCTGACCAGCGGACAGTGCGCACACATCACCAAAACCTCACAGGCAGGTTTCCAGAATATCAGGCACATTAACGATGCAATAAATACCCCCCAAAAAAACACTATTCAATGCAACTATCTGCAATCAGCACATAAATGTATCTCTATATAGACTGCCCGTCACATCTGATGTCAGATCAAAGTGGATTGGCACCGTTTGGCACGTTCGGCACGTTTGGCACGTTTGGCACGCGTCATGGAAACCCAACCTGATTTGATTAACAAAACTAATGAGTTCACATCCCTCTCAGCCAACCACAAACAGCCACAGCATCAGATAGGGAGTATATATTCAGCATCTGTCATCTTAGAAAAGTCAAAAGAAAAGAAACAGAGTGAGACTGCGAGAGAGAAAGAGAGCGCGCGCGCACTAGAGAAACACAACATTGATTCACAATTGTGGTGACCTCCTCCCAGGCTACCTTTGCATCATCAGCCCGTGGAGGTCTACTCGCAATTCCGTATATTCGGACACTGCGAACTTGGACCTCCCGGACCAAAACATCAGGTTCCTCCTGGGAGAAGATTGGCTATCTGACGCTGCTGCTCTCTTCTGCCATGGCGAATTGAGTAAACTCTCATTACGCCTTCGCGCGGCGCATTTAAGGGCGAGGAGAGGGGCTCATTTGATTGGTGTGATGTGTGTAAAACCCACTCCACGCCTTCTCTCCTCCATCTTTCCGACTTGCGCCGGTAGGAGGGACGGAGGTGGGATAGAGGAGTAGCTGCGCCAGCGCGCACGGTGTGCCAAACTTGCAAAATCCACCTGGCCAGACCTTGCCCGGTCTGCGAAACTAGAGCCCTTAAGATTCATATGCACAGCAAAAGACAGACATTAGCACTAATATTTGTTCTTCATACGAACAGCTGTACCTTAACATGTCATCATTCATATGTATATCATGGAATGTTCATTGGAATTGGTACTCAAAAGAACACAAAAGAAAGTTCAAGATCCTCCTGGATTTACAAGCTGATATATGTTGAAGACAAGGAACACATCAAAAATGATATCCCCACAATTCAGTCAAGTCCTGTTGATAGATAAAAGCACCAAATTTAGGCACACATTCAAATAGTTCATGTGTGATTTGATCTCAACATCCAACTGCTAAAGAGTTCACCACACATATTCACACATTGATTTTTTTATTGTAACCGACCACTTTATTATGCCAGATATTACAGAATCACAAAGTCTCAAATCCAGCCCATCATAATCAGTGATCGTTTCCCCCTTATCTTGAGCAATCTATATAAACCCATTACCAGATGGTGTTTCATCTGATCTCTCCTCAAAGACATGGGTTTTAACAATTTTAATAAGGAAGAGTGGGCATCCTTCCTAGAGATAAATTATTTTCCAAATCCCTCAGCTTCATTACTATGGGAAAAGCTGACTCAATACAGGAAATCATCTCACACTCTGCATACAAGAAAAGAAAGACAAGGAACAAGAAACAAATCTTTAAGACGTAGAGAATGTTGTCGCAAATGACCCCACAGAAGAACCCCTTAAACAATTAAGAAAATACAGACTTCAGTTATACAGATAGGAATATTAAAACATTTAAAACACAGACTTGGATATAAAAATTTTAATTTAGTAATGAAAGTGGAAAATACTTGGCAAATCAAAGCTGAGGACAGATGTATGTAAGGACTGAACTCTCCTCTGCCGGTCGTACACTCTACTTCCCCCTGCTCCCTCATTTGATAAGGGAATACAGAAAAAAATAAGAGGAGAAGAACTTGCCTAACTTCAATCGAGGTGGAGTTTAATTGGACAATTCCTCGTTGTTGCACATACTTAAGATTATGAGTAATAGTTGGAGCCATGCTGGGGCTGGGGGGGCACAACATCTCCAGAGGGCTCATCTGCCCAGCTCTGATTTTACTCCCTTGAACCCTGAGGAAGCTAAGTGGGCAAACCTTCGCTTTCCTGCCACATAGTGCACCTAATCTCATAACAAAGCAGCAGGAGCTGATGGTGTCCTCACTGAGTTCCACACACAGTTCTGGTCTATTTTAAGTCCACCCTTTAACAGACTTATTGCATGCAAGCATGAATATGCCAAAATTGCCCTAATTCTCCAGAGCCCAACAAAGACTGCGCTCTGCCATCTCCCTGTATCAGCCTCCAGAATCGAAGTCACTCTATACATTATATGTCCAGATCAAACTGGTTTCATTAAAGGTAGACACTCATCCAACTACCCACACAGGCTATTCAGTCTCACGTATTATTCAGCACTTCACAATACATAATCAATAACTGTCTCATCGCGTACAGAAAAAGCTTTAAATAAAGTCAACCAGAACTGATAGCTTCTGTTCACCACACAATTCAGTTTTTATTAATTTAATGGATCAGTATTATATACACATCACCTGTGGCCACAGTATGCACTAACAGACTAAAGGCCCAGACACACTAAACCAACAACAAAACACTAGCGGCAATGCAGGCCAACTGTTGGGCCGCCTCACATCACCTGTGTCTTATCCAAAAAGTTACACTTGAAAACAAAAAGCAAAGACTACAGCCAACGGCAACCTAACGTGCACTCTACACCTGCATGATAGAAGATTACTCTTCATACTAGCAGGTGGTGGTAGTCTGTATTCATCTTTCAAAAAAGTAAACCGAAGACCAACAGGACAGATTCATTCTTGTTTTGATCTCAGGCCCTCTTGGTTTTAGCCGTTTGTTTGCTTTTATCACTTAACGTAAAACTTGGTATATAAGTCACACTTTTTTTCCCTTTTTTTTTCATCTAAAAAGTTGGGTGCGGGTTATAGACTGGTGCGACCTATAGACCAAGGTATATGCTGACATAGGTAATTTGACCCACAAGATGGCCGTACGTTAGGCTGACCAAACGTCCTCTTTTGCCCGGACATATCCACTTTTCACGTCCTGTCCGGGGCGTCCAGGGCGTCCGGGGGTCTTTTATAAACTGATGATAATGTCCGGTTTTCCGTGTGTTTGTGTGTGTGTGTGTTAGAGTGCGGCATGGGCAGCATATTTCTGTCCGAACCCGAACCGAGCCCGACATCATTTAATGACCAAAGCACTGAGTTTGTGTCACACAGTGGTTACAGGCTATTTAACAGGCCGGGCGTGCACCGTGGGTGCTCAGCTGCACAGAGGGAGACCTCCGTGTTTGAGACGGGAGTGGGAGGCGGGAGGTCCGACGCTTCAAGCGAGAGGAGAGGGAGGAATAAAACAAAATAAGATAAAATAGGAAAAACCTGTCTCCCTCTTTCATTTTATTTTCAGCATTTAATCAAGGCGGAGGCGGGTGGCTGGAGGTCCGAGACTTCCAGCGAGGAGAGAGGTAGAAACAAACAGCCAATGTGTGTCTGTGTGTGTTATGTTCAGGTGTTGTCACGTCACAGTGCCCAAGCAATAAACAGGACAGACAATAGGATTTTATTTATTTTTACACTACATTTTCACTGAAAGCTGACCGATGTTGTTATACCGTAATTTTATTTCCTGAAGAGGTTGTTTGGAAAATTGCAATCTGAAAAGTAACCAAAGCTGCTTAAGAGGTTAAGTGTTCTGAGTCGAACTGCCAGTCAGACTGATCTCCTTCACTGACGGGTTCCACTGTCTCCGACACCAATTCAACATGCTGAATTAGCCGAAAAAGTGCCAACATGGGCACAGTAGTGCCAATGGTGCAGGGCACACATCAAAAACTAGAGTGACAAACATTCACCAATGGCCTGACATTGACCATTGGCCAACATCGGCATGGTGGGTCAGGGTCTTAAAACCCCAAGGCAAAGAGAACCAGGAGAGGATGCCCACTCTCTCCCTCTATATTATTTATTGAACCACTTGAAGCAGCCATTTGTCAGCATATCTACAACAGGTATCTAAACTAGGGCCCAACCGATTTATCCAGCCGGCTGATTTAATCGGCCGATTATAGCCATTAGAGAATAATCTGCAATTGGCACGCCGATGTTAACACTTTTATTTTCATCACTAATAAAATGCAGGGAATATGGTGTTTTACTTAGAAATGACGTCCTTGTGTTACTTTTTGCACTATAACCTACCTCTGTTAAATTGGCAATAATAAAAAGAACTCTAGTACTGTGAACATACATGTGAATGTCTTAATTCATATAGACTTTGTATGATTATTTTATTTCCCAGAGGTTTACTGCCTTTTTGCACATCATATTATTGATTTATTTTGTGTTCAAAATGTTCATATGCTGCTTGTTCCTCACAATTTCTGATAATAATAGTATTTGAAAATAGTAACATGTTCTTCCTTCAATTTATATCTTTGTAATGAGTGTTTTAAGTATATTTAAGCCAGGTATTTCGGGGTTTTTTAAATTCAAAAACGAAAAAATTTAATCGGACGACATATCGGTTATCGTTTTTTTTTTCCATAATATCGGAATCGCCATCGATAGTATTTATGAAGATGTTTTTCCTGGAAAACCTTTGATCACTACAAGAATACATGCTGTTAAAACTGCAAGCTACTATTGCCGGACCAAACCAACTCTCCTCAAACACCCAATTGGAGGCAGTCAGGCATGTTTTGGCCCTAATTCAGAGATCTCAAGCATGGCTTGGAGCAACTTGGCATGTTTAAACTGACAAAGGGAATACAAATCAACACAGCATGGTTTGACTTGCCGCAGCCAAAAGTGTCATTGGAAAAGCCTACAGCTTTACTTTTCACCCTTTTTCTACCTGGGAATGTTGGTGGCCTATTTTCAGTGGTAGAAGTAAGAACTCAGAACTTTTATTTCTAAAGCAAAACTATTCATTATTAGTTATTAATATCAAAACTATAAATATCCCACAGTAAAAGTCCTGCATTTAAATTTTAACTTAAAGAGTGAGAGGCATGATCAACTCAGTGTACTCACATTTACTTAACATCTGTTCATGATGGTACTTTCAGTTCTAAAGTAATGCCGGGTAGTTGAATGAATGCATATTTTAATTGTTATATTTTGTCTGATTTTGTAAAATCTGAATCAGCAGTGTATCCAATCACATGTCTTTGTCATGTAAATGTAGTAGTACCATGTTTTTAATCTTAAGTACAACTACAAGTACACAATAAGTAGTATACCACTGAGATGCACATATTTTGAGTGCCTTGGGACGTCCCTGAAAAAGACGTCATCTGGATGGCAGCACATGTTGCTCCAAAACCTGTATGTAACTTTCAGCATTCATGGTGCCTTCAGAGATGTGAAGTTACCCATGATGCCATTGGCACTAACACATCCAATACCATCACAGATGCTGGCTTTGAACTTAAAGCTGATAACATCTGGATGGTCCCTTTCCTCTTTAACCCAGAGGACACGACGTCCATGATTTCCAAAAACAATTTGAAATGTAGACTTGTCAGACCACAGCACTCTTTTCCACTTTGTGTCAGTCCATCTCAGATGAGCTCAGGCCCAGAGAATTTGGTGGTGTTTCTGGATGTTGCTGATATATGGCTCTCAGTTTGCCTTGTAGAGTCTTAACTTTGTAGATGCAACAATGAACAGTGTTAATGGACAATGGTTTTCCAAAGTGTTCCTGAGCCCATGTACAGTAGCAGTATACTTTATATTGTGATGTTAGTTCTTTATACAGTTGCAAAAGGACTCCCGCACACTCCCTAACTAACTTGCAATAAATAATTTATTTACGATGTTTCGGTACTAGACCTTAATCAGGCAAACAATTTTCTGGTCATGAGAAGCCATCTTAAATAGGGAGTGGTCGTTTCTCCACAACCACTTCCATTCCCACGTGCAAACAGAGGGACAAAATCATCACTGGGTCAATGAAACACACAATAAACAGAGACAGCAAAAAAACAAAGCTCTCAGTGTGACATCAATCTAAAGTAACCTACATTTCTAAAAGGGAATACAGAATATAGTAAATCGATTATAAATAAATAAAAAAATTTTACAGCGAATGTAACAGATTCCCTTTATAAGTAGGCTGATAGGGGTATGTTTACATTATAAGTTTAAAAACAGACATGTTTGATACAAAAAGACACATTGTTCATCAAAATATGCATATAATAACAATAATCAAAGTTCATTTTGCTCTATCAGAACTCCACACAATGATAGCAGCAAAAAAGTCATACAAAATATACAAATTATGGCTGTGCCTGATTTCTTAAAAAAAAAAACCATGGCATCTGAAAAAGAAAATATTTTTTACACTAATCGCCAAGTGCTCAAAAAAAAAAAATGCAGTGCAAATGCATACATATATAAATGGACAAAATCAGCAGGTCACACTATTAGATGAATGATATGTGTACATATTCATATGTATCCAGAACTGTCTGGAGCTGGATACAGAAGCCCTAAAGTGTTCCTCAGTACAGTACAGGGGACATCAAAATACATATTTTAGTACAATATTAAAGGATCACAGAAACATGTTCAAAAGCAGTTCATCATTTAAACCCTTGGGAGCCAATGTTTGAAGGGTGTGAATCCAGTAAGCCTCAGGCTGTTTAAGTAGTTTGTCGTGGTCCCCTCCCCTAGGTGGCAGGGTTACCTGTTCAATGCTGCAGAAACGGCAAGAGGAGATAACATGGTGAGCATCATTAAAATGCACAGCCACGATATGATCCTGGTCATTTCTACGTATTGAGCTTTTGTGTTCACTCATCCTCTGTTTCAGTTTCCTGGTTGTTTTTCCCACATAGGTAAGGCCACAAGGACAGCGTATCAAATAAATCACGTGTGTGGATGCACATGTGATAACGCTGTTGATGGGAAATAATTTGCCTGTGTGGGGATGGGAAAAATGGCTTGTTTTCATAGTGTTGTTACACTGTGCACAACTACCACAATGGTAATTGCCGTTGGGGAGGGGATGCAAACGTGTTTGTGTTGCTCGACTGGATTTCATGTTATCATCACAGTTGGCGCGGACCAGATGATCCCTTATATTTCTCCCCCTTTTATTTACAAAGAGCGGAGGATCTTTGAACATGGAGGCAAGTTCGGGATCAAACTTTAGAATATGCCAGTGTTTTTGAAAAACAGATCTTATTGCAGCAGAGTGGGCAGAGTACTGAGTGGTACACATAACAGAGAATTTCTTTTGTTTTTTTATCAGTCAATCAATCAATCAATTTTAAAGGTTCTATATGTAAGAAATCTAAAGCAAATAGTCGTAAAATCATCCTAATATGTCACGGAGACTAAGGAATAATCTTCATATAACATATTGATCTCACAGACAACAATAGTACAGCCAGAATATTCATATTTAAAAAACATTTTTACAGTCTGCAAATCATGTTTATGTTTTGAATTTGTGTTTTGGCCTGTTGCACCACCCACTGCTGTCTACCAGTCACACAGTCAGTAGAGTCTCAGCATCAGTTACAGTTACGACTGAGCTACAGCAGTACGGCAAGCAGCATTAGCAGTGTCCCGGTACATAGCATTAGCAGCCGGCTCCTCCTCAGCTGTATCCCGGCAGCAGCGTCAGCAGTGTCCCGGTACATAGCATTAGCAGCCGGCTCCTCCACCGCTGTATCCTGGCAGCAGCGTTAGCAGCAGAGAAGCCGGACTTGCTCGAACGGTCTGCTGGAAAACCGAAGATCAAGGACACGGCAACGCGGCCCTGCCACGGCAGCCGCCCGTGGGCAAACAAATCAGTCTCTCAGCGGACACGACTCGTGGCAGTATTTTGAATTTGAGTGCAGTAACCGTTTTGGCCACATTCTTACATATAGCACCTTTAACGCTCTTTTTTAGCAACTCGGAGCGTGTCTCAGTTCTTTATTCAGTGCCACCCAATAGGTCAAAGGTCACAAGCATTCAATGACGGTTTTCAGCTTTGCACCTTACATGCAGAGATCTCTCTGGCTTCACTGAATCTTTTAATGCTATTATGGATTGTAGATGGTGAAATGCATATATTCTTTGCAGTTGTGCTTTGAGAAAGGTTCTTAAACTGTTGGACTGTTTGCCCACACAGTTTTTCACAATGTGACCATCCTTGCTTATGAACAACTGACCCTTTCGAGGATGCCCCTTTCATACCCCATAATAATGAACTGTGAAGGGCTACCAATAAACCTGTTTACCTGTGAAATGTTCCAGGTGTTTTTTAAGCATTCCACAACTTTCCTAGACTTATGTTGCCCCTTTCCAGACTTTTTTGGAACGTTTGCAGGCATCAAATTCAGAATAAGTGTATATTTACAAAAACAATAAAGTTTATCAGTTTGAATATAACATATTTTGTCTTTGTGCTGTATTCAGTTGAATATAGGTCAAGAAAGATTTGCAAATGATTGCATTCTGTTTTTTTATACATTTTACATAGCATCCCAACTTTTTTGGAATCAGGGTTGTCAAAGGCATGGGGAGGCAACCGAAAACCCTAAAGTATGTCAGCCTGAGGCTTTAAAGGTCTAGTGTGTAGGATTTTGTGGCATCTAGGAGTGAGGCTGCAAATTGCTGTTACCTGAATCTTCTCCTGTTTGCTTTTTTTAATTAACTTAATCTGACTTTATTGTATTTGTCCTTGTTGTATTCTTTTATTCTCAATCATTTGTTTTTATGTAATTTGTGCCATAGAAATACTCGAAGCGGTATGACACCCACAGCCTGGTGTCGTAAAATACCGACTGCAGCCGGCATTCGGCTTCATTCATAAATTTCGACTGCAACCGACAATTACCGCATGCATTTGTGTTGGAGAGCGAGAGGAAAATCATAAATGTTCTGGTGTAGCTCTGAATTTCTTATAAACTGAGGACAACTGCCTGCTGTATATTTGTGTTCATGGTCACAGTCACAGATAATTTTGTGGTGTTTGTTGTAACTATACAAGACAAAAGCAGTTCCCATCAGCTAATGTTACATTTAGCTTGCTTATAACTTCCATTTCGTCATATATTGAAGTGAAACAACGTCTAACACGTTGTGGTATATTCTCTAAATAAAAACAAAAATTACATACCTGTCGATTAGGAAAAGGGCCAACTGGGGATCAGTTTCAAAACCTTTCAAATCTCTCAGCTCTCTCCAATTGGTGAATGCCCGATCAAGGTTTACACGCGTTTGGGCTCGAGCCCTATCACTGTCCCGTTTAGCCTTCTTCTGTTCTTTTTCTTTTAGATGGTGCTCCTCCTTTATCCGCCATGACATTGAAAGTACAACCAAGTCCTTATAGATACATCTGGTAAAACTGTTATGTGTTCAGCAATGCCCGTTGCGTATTGCTTACTCGAAGAACACAGCTCTTCTTCTTCTCTCAATTTATTGGCGGATCGCAAACAACTTCAATTTCAATTTCAATTTTATTTATAAAGCCCAATATCACAAATCACAATTTGCCTCACAGGGTTTTACAGCATACGACATCCCTCTGTCCTTTGGACCCTCACAGCGGATAAGGAAAAACTCCCCCAAAAAACCCCTTTACTGGGGAAAAAAAAACCCGGTAGAAACCTCAGGAAGAGCAACTGAGGAGGGATCCCTCTTCCAGGATGAACAGACGTGCGATAGATGTCGTACAGAACAGATCAACATAATAAATTAACAATAATCCGTATGACACAATGAGACAGAAAGAGAGAGAGACAGAGAGAGATGCAGGACATGAGGTAATGACAGTGGCTTACAACAACATTAATGAAAGTAATAATATTATAATTAATAATAATATATTATTATCTGATAGTATACATGTGTGACAGTAATCTGTGACAATAATCATATGTGTATAATAACAGTAGAAGTATGACTAATGATAACAGCAGCAGCAGGAGGCATCTGGCAGGACCACGGCAGCAGCACAACCACACACGTCACACTATCCAGGCACCGCTGCAATACGAGTTAACCTGAGAGACAGTGGAGCACAAAGGCTCCGGAGAAGAAGCCGAGTTAGTGACATCCAGAATGGCCAAGTTAGCAAGATGCAGTAATAGGACATGAGAGAGAGAGAGAGAGAGAGAGAGAGAGAGAGAGAAGGTGCCCGGTGTATTGTAGGGGGTCCTCCGGCAGACGAGGCCTAAGTCAGCCTAACTAGGGGCTGGTACAAGGCAAGCCTCAGCCAGCCCTAACTATAAGCTTTATCAAAGAGGAAAGTCTTAAGTCTAGTCTTAAATGTGGAGACGGTGTCTGCCTCCCGGACCGCAACAGGAAGATGCTTCCACAGGACAGGAGCCTGATAGCTGAAGGCTCTGGCTCCTGATCTACTTTTGGAGACTTTAGGGACCACGAGTAACCCTGCATTCTGCGAGCACAGAGTTCTGGTGGGATAATATGGCACTATGACGGAGCTTGACCATTTAGAGCTTTATAAGTTAACAGTAGGATTTTAAATTCAATTCTGGATTTTACAGGGAGCCAGTGCAGAGAAGCTAAAACAGGAGAAATATGATCTTGTTTCTTAGTTCCTGTTAGTACACGTGCTGCTGCATTCTGAATTAGCTGGAGAGTTTTTAAGGACTTACTAGAGCTACCTGATAATAGAGAGTTACAATAATCCAGGCTTGAGGTAACAAAAGCGTGGACCAATTTTTCTGCATCTTTTCGGATCAGGATAGGCCTAATTTTCGCAATATTACGCAGATGAAAAAATGCAGTCCGTGAGGTTTGTTTTAAATGAGAATTAAAAGACAAATCTTGATCAAATGTTACTCCGAGGTTTCTTACGGTAGTGGCAGGGGCCAGAGCAGTTATGGAGTTTAGTTAATTGATTACTTTCTTCTGGCTTCATAGATAAATACAACTGTGTATCATCCGCATAACAATGGAAATTTACAGAGTGATTTCTAATGATGGAAGCAAAAGGAAGCATATATAGAGTAAATAGGATTGGTCCGAGCACAGAGCCTTGCGGAACTCCGAAACAAACTTTAGTACGTAAGGATGATTCATTATGAACATGAACAAACTGAAAATGATCAGATAAATAAGATTTAAACCAGCTTAGTGCAGGACCTTTTAGGCCAATTAAGTGTTCCAGTCTCTGTAGCAGAATTTGATGGTCAATTGTGTCAAACGGCGCACTAAGATCTAATAAAACAAGTACAGAGATGAGTCCTGTGTCTGAAGCAATCAGGAGGTCATTTGTAATTTTCCTGGACTTGGTATTGAATTTAATGACGGAGTAATCATTTCCTTAAATTTTGCGACAGCACTATCTGATAAACATCTAGTATAGTAACTGTTGCTGAGTGGCGTGTAATCGAGTAAAAAGAAATAAATAGTAATCAAATAATGATCCAATAGCGAGGGATTCTGTGGAAAGACTGTTACGTTATCAATTTCAATTCCATACGTCAGAACTAGATCGAGGGTATGGTTAAAACAGTGAGTGGGTTCATGTACACCCTGACTGAAGCCAATGGAGTCTAATAATGAGATAAACGCGGTAGCCAGAGAGTCATTATCAACGTCGACATGAATGTTAAAATCGCCTACAATAATAACTTTATCTGATTTAAGAACTAAATTGGATAAAAACTCTGAGAATTCAGAAACAAATTCAGAGTACGGGCCAGGAGCACGGTACACTATAACAAATAAAAGTGGCTGCAAGGTTTTCCAGGTCGTATGTAAAAGACTAAGAATGAGGCTTTCAAATGAATTATAGTCTAGTTTAGGTTTAGGGCTGATTAACACACTAGAGTTAAACTAGACTAGAGTTAAAAATGGCTGCAACTCCCCCCCCTGGACACAGCCAGGTTTTGGTGAGACTGAGTAAATCAATATGATTATCTGAAATTAATTTGTTTACTAACACTGCTTTAGACGATAGAGACCTGATATTTAACAGTCCGCATTTAATTCTCCTGTTTTGTCTTTCTGTCACAGAAGAGGTTTTAATTTTTATGAGGTTGTTATGCACAATTCCTCTTTGTTTAATTTTAGATTTAGATAATTTAGGTGGTCGGGGGACAGACACCGTTTGTATAAAACTATGAAAACTATGGCTGGGTAATTGCGCTAGAAGCTCAGAGAAGCGTATAGGATTGCGACTCTGAGTCTTGATCTCAACTCTGGGTTGTCAGGGATTTGAATTAATAATAAAATTTGCCAGGTTCCTAGAAATGAGAGCAGCTCAATCCAAAGTGGGATGAATGCCGTCTCTCCTAATAAGACCAGATTTTCCCCAGAAGGTTTGCCAATTATTAACAAAACCTACATTGTTTGCTGGACACCACCTGGACAGCCAGCGATTAAATGATGACATGCGGCTAAACATGTCATCAGTGGTCAGATTTGGGAGGGGTCCAGAGAAAACTACAGAGTCCGACATCGTTTTTGCATATTCACACACCGAGGCAACATTAATTTTAGTGACCTCCGACTGACGTAACCGGGTGTCATTTCCGCCGACGTGAATAACAATCTTACTGAATCTACGTTTAGCTTTAGCCAGCAGTTTTAAATTTGATTCAGTGTTGCCCGCTCTGGCCCCAAGGATACATTTGACTATGGCCGCTGGTGTTGCTAACTTCACATTCCTCAGAATAGAGCTGCCAATAACCAGAGTTTTATTCTCAGTGGGTGTGTTGCTGAGAGGGGTAAAGCGGTTGGAAACATGAACAGGCTGGTGGTGAGCCGTGGACTTCGGCTTGGAGCTGCACCTCTGGCGAACAGTTAACCAACCTCCCGGCTGAACGGGTGTTACCGGAGGACCGCTAGCGGAGGCTATGCTATGTGGCTCCGTACCGGCTACAGGGGGCTGGCTAACAAACGCAGTTACTGAATGGTTTTCCATGGTGCAGAGCCGCGCTTCTAATTCACTAAGCCTCGCCTCCAACGCAGCAAATAAGCTACACTTGTTACAATTACCACTGTCGCTAAAGGAGGCAGAGGCGTAGCAAATCATTTGGCACACCGAGCAAGAAAGAGCAGAGGGAGAAGCCATCTCTAACTGTTAATGTTAGTCTGAGTGGGTGGAAATTCGCTGCAAAGATCAGCCTCTCATTGGGCGGAACGAGCCACCCACTGATGTCCCGCCCTACCACCTCCGTTTGCAGTTTTCAACACGTCCTTTTCTAAATTTTGCGGTGTTTGATCTTGTGGGGATGTAGCCATTTTTCTGCCATGGTTCACGTCCTGAAGGCGATATTTTTGTGGGCGTGTTACACCAAAACCTGTTTCCCCCCGGGCAATATTTTTGCAAGTGCACCGTTGCTGTGGCACCACCAAGAACGACTGTGATTGGTTGAAAGAAATACAAGCAGCTGGGGCGTTTTTTTCTCCAATCTTAAAGTGAGAGTCGGCCCAGCCAGACCTTTCTTTTCTTGAGAAAGGTCTGGTGAGCGAGACTAAGCTAATGTAGCTACCAAGGCTAGTAACGTGCAAACAACAGCTAAGAGATTAGCAGGGAAGTCGTAAAAAGGAGGGGAGCTATAAGTGCTTAAACAGAACTAGTGTGGGTTAAGACTTGAAGTAGATGTTAAAGCAACTGAAGTGAGAAAGCAGAAGGCAGGCCAGTAGAATTCACTAGAGCAGCACAGAGACGCAGTCACAGAAACACCGGAAATGACACAACTCGCTTACCGCAATACATCAGCACGTCAGTCTCAACTTCCAGGTGCATACCATCACCTACTGTACAAGAGTGTGCAATGTGTTCGAAATCATTCACTACTCCCTACTACATGTCATTTAGCCTGTTTCCTAAATCCTACTCATAAACACGGCTCCTTCTTCTTCTGTGGTTTAATGGCTGCGGGCCGCTGCGGGCGTGCAGACTTACTTCCACCTCCGGGTGCCGTATTCTGGTTTGCTGACTTCCGCTGTGTCTGACCCGACCAAGGCTACGCTAAATAGCCTTATAGAGAAAGGCTTTTTTGTCGCTGTTGGGTTCAAATAAATATGCGGATCTTCAAGGGGGGGTGATACGAACTAGGGACAGTTTTATAAATGGTAAAACGTTCCGCACAGCTGCTTTAAATAATGTGTCTCTTTTAGACATTCTATTTTTGGCTGATGGGTCCTTTGTTATGTTTATGTATCATTTTCATTGCTCATTGTTTCATTTCATAGTTCAGCTTTAATTTATATAGTTGGCTAGGTTAGAATATAATATTTAAAACCTAATTTCTGGTTTTAATATATTTAAACTATTATATTAATATATAATAAACTAATATGTTAATTTATAGTGTTTTCTCTTCTTCCATCTCTCCTTGCTGATTGTGTCATCCCTCAGGCTACAACCACCCTGCTCTCCTCAAACTGATGTCCAATCCCAATAATCTGGTAGGTCCTCTTCACATCCACATAATGTATGCCATCTACTACACTGAGAGAAGGAATGGTATTGTTTGGGATTGAATAGCTCTAGTGTACACTAGTCCAATATGGCATGTGACAAGCTTTCAGTTTAATAGAAAGCAGTGGATCCTGTTAGATTGAGACAACCACATTTTTGACATTCCATCCTCATATTTTTTTTTACTTCAAGTGCTATTAGTTTACACTGTTAACACTTCGCTACCGTCGTTGTAGCAAAGCAGCGTTTTTTCCATTTTGTTCCCATGACTGTGCCATCACAAATCTCACATCTAAAGAGAGGATTGTCCCAAAACATTATTAAATAACTGGCTAACACCTGACAAAATAATGCATCACAACGAGGCTCAGAACATGGAGATATATTTTCAGGTTCTTGGCGCACACTATTTGCTATAGCCACATAACTATACCACATATCCTATACATGGTATTGTGGTTTACTGCAGTCCAGTAGTATATTGTATTGAGGTAAAACTGTGTAAAAGGTTGACGCGAGTCAAGTTAAAAAAGAATTCTCATAAAAGTTTGCATTGCGCATTGTTGACAAAAACTGTAAAACGTGTCCGTGCTTGTGTAAATGTGTCAAAAATGTTTTCTCTTTGTTTCAGAGTACGCTTGTGAACCGACCCGCCCTGGGAATCCTGCCACCTGAGAACTTCCCAGACAAACTCACTGAAAGTCTTCTCTCAGTTAGTAACCGCCCCACCCCCCACCCCCCAAACACACTATTGTCGGTTTAGTGATTGTTGTGATGAAATCTTACGAAGCTGTTTAACGATGGTACTACAGTTAGTCTTCCCTCCTGTCAGGTGGCTCCCAGTGGAATGACTCGCGTTCAGACGATGGCCTGCGGCTCCTGCTCCAATGAGAATGCTTACAAATCAATTTTTATCTGGTACAGGGTGAGTGACAACATATTACCCATCTGTGTTAACTGTGGCGCCATGTCATTGGTCCGACAGCCCATTGGTCCAACATCCCATTAGCCCGACGTCCCGTTGTTCCGATATTATACTAGGCTATACTGTATTTGTGTACCATAGAGGATCAGCAAACGCAACAAAAGTAGGCTACTGGTCAAGATACATGTGTCATAGAGAGGAGAGAATGAAACACCATGACCTCCTGTTGTTAACTCTGGGGTCCGGGTTGTGTGGGGAGCTCTCCGTGGTGCTGAACGGCTGCCGGCGGGCGTATTTCTGCCTTGATGGTGCGCCACGACTGGCTCTGGGTCAGCTCGGAAAGGCTTTAGGCGAAGCAGGCTCACGGCTCATGTGTTTACCACTTTCTTTTTCATTTTAACTCACACCATGATCTTTTCCTAACCCTAACCAAGTGGTTTTTGTGCCTAAACCTAACCAGACCTTAACCACAGGGCATCATGATGATTTCGGAACAACGGGACTTCGGAACAGTGGGTTTAGGTCGGAACAATGGGATGTCGGACCAATGGATTGTCAGACCAATGGGCAGACCCCGTTAACTGTTACCTGGTGAACATGCTCTAAACCAAGGTGGTAGAAGACCATAGTACTAAAAAGGTAACGTTAGATACACGGAAGAGGAGGGTGAGTGTAACGTTATAAATGCAACCCCGGAGTTTTAAAACTCCAGAAAAAAAACAGAGTCAGTGATGACTGATGAGTTTTACAATAAGGTTACAGTGCTAACGTTAGTAGCGTTAATGTTACTAGTAAGTGGAAACACACAAGGAAGTTTTAGTTTAGGGTATGCGAAATGTCATTTCGTTTTTGTGCTGTGCATAAAAATGATAAATAAAGAAGTTCAGTTCAGAGTTCAGTTCATCAATTCATGACAACACAGCATCCAGTTGCTAGTGGCTAACATTAGCCTACTGTAGCTTAGCCTCTGAAACATTAACGTTATCTTCCTTGTGCGTTTCCACTTACTAGTAACGTTAACGCTACTATCTAACGTTAGCGCTGTAATGTTTATGTTTCAGAGGCTAAGCTACAGTAGGCTAATGTTAGCCATTAGCAACTGGACAACCAAATTGACCGTGGGGATCAGAGATAATCAATAATATGACTCTATTAGACTCTCTAAATTAAATAAAATGTAGGCTATAAAGCCACCAGTATACCATATATATATATGTAGAATGAGAAGGTGTGTGGAAACAAATAGTAATGCAAATAATTATACCAGAATGCACAGTACAAGTACAAACAACTCACAGTAAATTATACCAATATGTACAGTATCAGTACAAACAACAGCAGACACAGTGTAATTATGCCAATATGCACATGTAAACAGTCACAATTCTAGAAAAAATGATACCGTATGGAGACGATATGGCCGGTTGGAGCTCAAATTGAATGGGAAACAAAGTTCAGTGTTCACTTAGCTGGGTGTTACTCAGCTGGGCGATGTCCGTGGATAGCTGCCTCCGTGAGAAGAGAACAGAAGGAAGGGAGGGGGTATCACTGTCTGAGGACTGCAGTAGAATGGCAACGAGGATGTCAGCTGACCAACACTCGCTACCCGGTCCCTGGTTGCGGCGATTTGCGATGCTGGCCAGCTAGGAATTAACTAGCAGCCAGTACAGTACAGTCCTCTCTCGTCTAGCTAACATTTAGCCGTGTTACTTACTGATCCATTAGAAAGAAAGCTAGCTGGACATCAGTTTTGAAGCCTCTTTGGTCACGGAGCTCCCTCCATCTCTTGAACACCCAACTGAGGTTTACTCTTGCTTTTTCTCTTCTTTTATCACTCTCCTTTTTGCTCTTCTTTGCCTCCTCAGACAGAGGAGCTTGTTTTCTTCTGCTAGGCCGTTTTTCACTTGTCTCCAAACTTTGTCTGTCTGCCATTGTGCTCGTGACTCACCTGTCTCATGCCCAACGCCTCATAAGAACTTGCTCCAGTCCCTGATTGGCTGACCGACCAATTTCGCAATACATGACGCGTTTCCTGCCATAAAGCAGATTTTTTCTGCGAAATTTCGGCACCGGTGGCAGAAGCTTATTGCGAAACCACTCAGTAACCTATGTAAATGCTGATAGTCTGATTGCACTGTGGCCACTATCCTGTACAACCCACATTATTTTCATAATGATATACAGTATTTAGAAAAATATGCTATCTGTTGCCTCATTAAGCGAATTTCTTTAAATTTGACACAAACATCCACTTGGACTGAAGAATAAACAGAATTTTGTGATCAAAGGTCAAGGTCAGTGTGACCTCACAACATGTTTTTGGCCAGAACTCAAGAATTCATATGCTAATTATGACTAAACTTCACAAATGTATAATAGGATAAAATAATAAAGTGATGACGTTTTATATCCAAAAGGTCAAAGGTTAACTTCACTGTGACATCATAATGTTCTGCATAAAACACTTTTCTGGCCATTATTCAATTTTATATCTCAGGTACAGAAGAGGAGACATTCAGTCAGATACTGAATTGGTGACTTGAAACTGTGCTGATTGTATAGATCTTTTGTGCTGCCTGGGGGCAGTGGGTGTAAAGCATTCATGTTTTCACAGACATGGATTTAAAGTGTAAGAGAAACTTGACTGGTGCCCAAAGGCATACAACCGCAGGGCAGTGATCCTAGTTTTTAAATACGTTTATTGTTTAGTCGTCAAGAAAAGTATTTGATACATATAAAAGCTGAAATATTATCTCAGCAACCAAAAAAATGTTGCTTCATTTCTGTGAGGTCCCAACTGTGTGTTTGCTTTGCTACAGAACAAGGAACGAGGCCACAACACACCATCTGATGATGACCTCAGCACGTGCATGATAAACCAGGTGGCTAAAAGACATTTCACCACTTATCATATTAGTTTGAAGTTTCCAGCTATACTCATTCTTTCTCTGTGTGTTTGTCTGTCTCAGACCCCAGGTTGTCCAGACCTCAGCATTTTATCTTTTATGGGAGCTTTCCATGGCAGAACCATGGGTATGTTAAAAACTTAAACAAACACAACTCGTTGCTGTTCTCCAGTTGTGTTGTCACTGTGGTGAGATGAGTAAAATGACTGCTAGATTGCAAATCTTATGTCAGCATCACAGCTCTTTCTGTAACAGTCATGTCCTTTTTGGATAGAACCAGAGTGAAGCATTATCATGACAGAGACTTGTGTTTAAACACTGTTCATCAGCTCAGTCTCCAGTCTCAGTTGGTGGGTTCATTCTGCTGACTTTTAACAAACACACTAAAATGTATATTTGAAAATGGAAATTCAACACAACAGATTGGATTATGCTTTTGAAATGGATGAATTACAGCCACCTTTACATCTAAATGTTGTTGTCATAGACACACCAAGCCTGTGCAGGACACATTTGATCCTAATCACACATACTCATGCGCCTCCTGTATCTCACACTTTGAGCTGAAGACTGACTTTTTATGCCTCTGTGCTGGCAATAGCCATGGTCACGGGCGTTATGTTTTAAGGTTGTCTGTACAGACACACGTATGGACATCCGTCTGACACAACACTTTTCCCTTGGTAAGGTTGCTTGGCGACAACTCACTCCAAAGCAATCCACAAGCTGGATGTACCATCATTTGATTGGCCGATCGCTCCATTTCCGAGACTGCGGTATCCTCTGGAAGAATTTACCAGAGAGAATGCACAGGAAGAGGCTCGCTGTCTGGAGGAGGTAAGCTATGTGTACTTGTGCATATGTGTGTGTGTGTGTGTGTGTGTGTGTGTGTGTGTGTGTGTGTGTTTGTGTGTAGGCGTAAAGGCGACATCTGTATGTGCACAGTCATAAGGTTGTGATGACTTTTGTATGTGACTTTAATCTTGTTTTTATTTTCTGGGGAGCGAGTCAGGAGAATACTGAGAATACTGAATGACTAAAATTCATCCAGTCACACAGTCAGCCAACTCAAAGGATATATGCCCTCAGTATATTTTAAATCACCCATACTTTCTTAATAAAGTAGGCATTTGTCACAAGACCCTGTTCTCCAAAAACCCACTAACACTGCGTGGTTTGTGAAAGTTAGAAAAATGTTTTAAGAAATAAAAATTAGAGTTAATGGAGTTTGTATCACAGTCCATGGAAAAGATAAATATATAAGCACTCAGCCCTTTATGTAAAAGACAAAAAAAAATGTATTCAACAGGTGTTCAGTTTATTTCCTTGCCGAAACTAGTAACAGCTCAATCCCAAAGCATCTGGCAGGAATTCAGTTAAGTCCATTTAAAGCCCAGTTCAGACCAAAGATTCATGACAAGACGAGTTGAAAAAGGCAACTACTTGCAACGCATCGTTCTGCAGCGTTCTCAGAACATGCCAGTTCACGCCAATGGAACTAGATGAGATGGTGTATCATCCCTATGCAACAACACTCTGTATTCTGGCTTATTTTGTTGCTGAATATAATTTGTAGCTTATTAAAATATGAATGATGATAGTTATAGTGATATTCTGGCTATAGTTATGATGAAACTGTGAAAAACAGAAACAAAAAGAGCATCGAGCACATACGGCAAGCATCAGCAACAACCCACCATCCAACACCAGCAGACAGTGAGGATGGAAACAGAGGGCTCGGCAGGGACGGAGCACCTGCCGCTGCAAGCGAACATGCAGTCTGCAGTCATTTTGACTTGACCAGCAGACTTCACTACAAGTTCACTGGCTATTGAAACAGGTGATGTGCTTTAAGTTCTAAATCCAGCAAAAAAAAAACAAAAACGTGGTGATTTGACCAGCTGAGTTGCAGGTGACACCATCAGCCGGCTTGAGTCAAGCTCAGACCAGCCAGTTCACACCACTGCAACTTTTCTCTGCAACGTTCTAATGCGGATTTGTCTCATTGTGAATCTTTGGTCTGAAGTGGGCTTTAAAGTTCAAAAAACGGAAACGGTCATCAAGAGTAAAGTTGAACTCAAACCACTAGTGTTGTCACAATACTGAAATTTCAATAACTTGAAAAAAAAAATTACTATTCAGTATCATTTTTGATACCACTGGGAAAAATGACAATTAGGGCATGCGATTTTTTTTAATCAAAAGATAAATATAGAAAGGCTATAACATGACAACAATATCTTTTCTTTCCTTGGTTTGTAGAGAGCAACAGAATGACTGTATTAAACATCAACAATAATAGATAGTGAGAAAGTGCAGCTGGCTCTGGTGTATCAATGCTGCACAGTATTTGAACCATTTCAAATATTCAGAATCATTATGTATCGATAAATCAATGTATTTGACAACACTACAAACCACAACTTTGAAGTAAAAAAAAAAAAAGGATATTATATTAATATATTAATAATATTATATATTATTAATGTAATGCCAGGCAATACACTCTGTCATGTTAGTTGGAGTAGTATCAATAGCCAGCTCTCTGGAAGCTATCAACTACCAGTTGTTAGCATTTCTTTGTGGTGTCTGTTTTTGCTTGAATTGAGTCATCTGAGGGATTAAGGTACCTCAACTGAATACACTAAATTTTGGGAGATTTTCTTTTGGTTAAAAAAAAAAGTGTATTCAGATTTGGCCAGGGATTGTCACTGAGAGCTGCCTTGTGTTTTGGGTTTTGCGCCGTCATCATCACATTATAGTGCTCCTTGTGTGCTCTTCCGCCCCTACACTCAAACTCCATATTTAGAGCAGACTAGTTGTAACGAAGGTATAACTGGTAAATGCAAAGAAGTAAAAAGTAGAGTTCTGGTTTAAAAATATACTTAACAAAAGAGTAGAAGTACAGCTTTTAAAAAGGAACATGAAGAGTACTCCTTTCATAAAAAAATAAAAATACTTTTTTATTTATGTGCATTACTTGTAATGCACTATTATTAACCACTGAGTCTCTGTAACAGTGCTATTGGATTTAAGTGCTGCTTTTGACACAGTGGACCATTTTGTTACAAATACTAGAAAATTGGATCAGACTCTCTGGAACTGTCTTCAAAGTCATACCTTCATGACAGGAAGTACTTTGTCTCGATTGGTAACTATAAGTCAGAGCAGATGGCTTGATGTGGGGTCCCACAGGGGTCCATTTTGGGACCCCTCTTGTTTAATCTCTGTATGTCTTCATTAGGTCAAATCATACAAAACGATTACGTAACCTACCATAATTACGTAGATGACATGAGAATATACATACGTATCACTTTCACCTGGTGATTTTGAACCTGTAGAACATCTGTGTCACTGCAATGTGCAAATCAGTAATTGGATGCATTAAACTTTTTCTCCAACTCAACAAAAATAAGGCCGATATAATTGTCTTTGGGCAAGGGAAGAAAGACAGACTGTAAGTTACTACCATTTAAAAAATATTTCTAGAGTCAAAGGAATAACATCAAAGCAAGACCTTGAAAGGCTCACCCAGGCCTTTATTTCGAGTAGATTAGATTACTGCAGTGGTCTGTTTTTAGGCCTTTCAAAACAAGCTGTTGAGCAACTTCATCTTATTCATAATGCTGCTGCTAGGGTCCTGACAAAAACCTACCTCACCTGTCACCCACACAGTTGATTTCAAGCTGAGCTGTGGCTCAGCACCCAAATATATCTCTGACATGCTTGTGACATATGAACGTCCCAAGAGTTATAACAAAACATGGTGAAGCAGCATTTTGTTATCGTGTAGTACAAACCTGGAATAACCTTCAACATGATGTTGGACAGCCAGGACTCCCAGCAATTTTAAGTCAAAGCTAAAAACATTCATTTTTTTACACTGCCTTCTCCACCCTGTAATGACTCCAAACTTATTTTTAAACTCCATTTTAAATAATCTTTTTATCTTTGCTTCTCTTGTCTGTAATTTTGTTGTTTTTAATGGTGATTTTTTTTTAAAATTGTAAATCATTTAGTAATTAATTTCACCTTTTATATCTTTTTTTCTCTTTTTTATTGTAAGTCTGTATCCTTTATAATGTTTTAGATTTTATTGTTTTGTAAAGCACTTTGAATTGCCCTGGTATATAAAATGTGCTATACAAATAAAGCTACCTTGTCTTGCAAACCTTGATATAATGCAACAATTGTTTTACTTTTTTTTTCGTCTCCAGGTGGAGGATCTGATCGTGAAATGGAGGCAGAAGGGAAAGCCTGTGGCTGGGATTGTAGTTGAACCAATCCAGGCTGAAGGCGGAGACAACCACGCCTCCCCAGACTTCTTCAGAAGCCTCAGAAACATTGCACGCAAGGTAACAGTGACTGCTATGGCAAAATTCCTTTAAAAGGGCTTCACTTGTTGAGCTACCTCTGAGTTGCATCAACTTGGTATGCTGGTGTACTAGCCTCAGACACTATTACCAACTATTCCGAAAAAGAGGTTATAATAGCTGTCATTTGCAAAATAACATCATCTTACAATAGCGTAATAAATTGATATTAAAAAATGGATAGAACAATATAATCTGACTCTGAATGCAGAGAGACCATCTTCTGAATGAGCAAAGAGGGCACTGCACCAGTAGTGACTGGCAGAAGTAGTAGTGTATGTTTTTATTGTTTTTGTAGTGTTTAGTGTCGTTTTTGACTGTTGAATGAATGGCAATCAGTTAATCCCGACTGTCAACCATGGATGTGGCATATTGTTTTTTGCTGCTCATAACACCGTTTGTGGCAGTGTTTTCTCTGAATAAGTTTGACCAACCTCATGGACTTGAAGTACAGCTGCAAGTTTCTTCTCCAGTGTCGCAACGCGAAGGCGGTGTTCGATGCAGGAGTGGTGATTCCACTGGTCATTTAGAGGAGAAAAATGCTGGCTCCAAGACAAACAATGCTTGTCCAAGAAAGCCGGGTGTTTTTCCGAGCCGTCTTTAAATGCATCATGAGTAGATTGGCATTCCATGTTGTGATCTGAATCAATCGCACAGACAAGACTTCTGCTGTTGGGCAGTGCAGCAAACCAGCCAGCAAGAAGCAAAAACCTTGCACAGTTTCATGGGCATAGCGGACGCGGGGTATGCGTGGGGCATGTCCCCCACACTTGCCGTATCTGTGCCCTCTGTCCCCCGCACTTTGACAGCCATTACAACCGTTCAATTCGTTTATAACATGTGGTAATGTGTTTTTCCGAGCCGTCGCACCATGAGTAGACTGGCATACACATGCTCCCGTGTTGTGATCTGAATCAGTAGAGACAGGACAGTGTGCTGCTGGGCAGTGCAGCAAACCAGCCAGCAAGAAGGAAAAAACCTTGCACAGTTTCTTCCAAACAAACCGTGTAAGTTGAGTAATGTTGTTGCATGTAGATAATGTTAGCTAAATGATGACTAATTAATAGATGCCAATATATCAAGTTAAGCTAGTTAACAGGAATACTAATGTCATTGTTACCTATCTTAAATCGCTTGCTAGCTAGTTTCATGCTAGGAAAAAACCCACTCCTTAATTTCAGAAGTTGTGCTCACTATTGCTTTGCACATATTTTTTTAATCTTTATTGTTACAATAGAAAGAGCAGGGTCAGGGAGGAGACAGTGGACCAGAGGCCAGCAAGGTTGATCATGCAGGGTCTTTACAAGTGAGGAGAGATTATAACTGGCTGAGAGAAAATATCTGTAGCATAAAAGTGAGGTTAATTTCCACAGCTATGTCTCCACTACTATTCCTAATTCTATTTATGAATTTTGCTTTGCACATTTATTATCTATATTATTACAATAGATAGAAGAGGGACAGGGAGAAACCAGGCAGGTACCAGGACAGGGACCTGACAGCAGCACCAATTATCAGCCCAAGGCTTCACAGGTAAGAAGAAATTATAAAGGAAATGTCTGTAGGATAAGAGGATAAGAACTACCCTTATTTATGCTCTAAAATATTTTTTGTCTGTATTGCAATAGGTAGCACAGGGAGAAGGCTTAAAAATATTTGATTAATTTTGCACATTTGTGCTGTCATATTTGACTAAAATGTAAAATACATCTTGATGTTGATATGTTTAGTGTTGTGTCACTTTCTGTCTTCATGCCATTAAATTAAATTATGTGGCTTATTATTCTGTTACCTTGTCACTTCCATTCCATTTTGTGCACTAATAACTTCCTAACAAGAATGGTGTTTTACTGAACTTTTCGTGTTCAGTGTTGTCATTTGGCACTTCATTATCTGGCTACTTGCCCTATAGATGCCCGAGGGTCATTCTGTGTCAACTCAACAAGAGTTTGGCTTGTCCTGGTTAACAGGGCACTGTCTAGTACCCGTTTATCTTCTACTGGATCCCCTCAGGGATGTGTTCTTTCTCTTCCTTTTTTATTTTGTTTTGTACACAAATGAATGTCAGAGTAATCATGCATCAAGATTTGTCTGTAAGTACACAGACAAGTCAGATATTGTAAGTCTTCTTCATGGATCAGAATATGATCATGGCCAGGTACTGGATGAATTTATCAATTAGTGTGACCAGTCTTTCTTCCACATGAATGTGTCCAAGACCAGTGAGATTTTCGGAGGAGGCCCTGCCTTCCTGCTCCTTGTGTAGTCAAGGGGGAGCTGGTGGTAGTAGTGCAGCAGTATAAGTATTTCGGCACTGTCTTAGGTGACAAATTGAATTTTGACGTGAACACTGACAGCATCTGTAAGAAGGCAAACCAATGCCTATTCTTTTCAGGGAGGCTGAGGAGTTTTGATGTAAATAGGACAATCATGAAATTGTTCTATTTTGCTTTTATAGAGTCTGTTCTTTCTTTTAACATTGTCTGTTGGTTTGGTCATCTGAGCCTTAAAAACAAGAACAAGCTGGAAAAGGTGGTCAAGTTGTGTTGTAAGATCACTGGTGTTACTTTTAATAACCTACAGCATCTGTATGAAGAGAGGGTCACCTCTAAAGCTCCATCAATTGTCTCAGACTCAACATCCGCTCCATGTTAAGTTTCAGATGCTTCCATCAGGGCGGAGTTTTTGCCTTCCTTACTAAACATTGCAGATCATCCTTTGGTCTGTCTGCTATCGCTTATCTTAACCAGCTATGATCCACTAATTGTCCATGATATTAACTCTAACAGTGTGTGATAATGGATTCTGTGTTTTATGTATTGTGTTATCTGTCTGTTTTACTTATGACTACTGTCTGTATCCCAAATTGCCCCCATTACATTAAAGTTTTACCTTACCTTACCTTACCTTGCCTTACCTTACCTTACCTTACCTTACCTTTCCTTGCCTCTTTTGCAAAATAACATCATCTTACAATAGAGTAATAGATGGATATTATAGAACAATGTAATCTGACTCTGAGTGCAGAGTGAGGATAGATGACATTGTTGAGCTCTGGTAAGTGCAAATCTGTTGACACTGAATACATTGAACTTTACTAGACGAAAGAGATTCCAAGGCTGCAGGAAAGTCTTGATGACTTGATGTGCCAACCATATAAAGGGAGGGAGGTGAACACCACAAACACCAGAGCTTTTTGAGACACAGTCAGTACGTTTACATGGACAGTTTAATTCCACTTTTAATCGGAATGAACGGCCATTCCGATTAAAAGTGGTCATGTAAGCGGTCATTCCGATTGAAAAATGGTCATTCCGATTGAAAATTAAATCCGATTAAAGGGGGTGGTTTATTCCGTTTGTCATTCCGAATGAAAGAATTTTGTGTGCATGTATACACTCATTCCTCTTTAAGTTCATTCCAGTCTTTCTGCGCATGCTCGTTTCCTTGCCCTTCTGGTGCGATGACGTATATAGCGCACATAGCAACAGGCTACATAGCAATGGGCTGAGCTAGAGCAGTTGGACTCGTTGCACTCACCGGTTTCCATTCGCCACAGCACCGTCTTCTGCCTCCCTTCTCCTGCTCAACAGATGAAGCATTAGCAGAACAAGGTTGTTGTCGTACTGCTGCTTTAAGAATATATATATATATATATTAAGAATATAAGCAAAACACGCCCGAAAGGCACTAATAATGGCGTCGTCAAGCATCTTGTTATCCGGAGCGAGGACTACAGTGTTTTCTTCCGGTAAACGTAAACACGTAACATCCGCCCCGCCCCCTATCCAGTCAGAAACCTTCCCTGCCCCAAACCTTGCGCAGACCTGAATAAAGGCGATTTAACTGATCTCCCATGTAAACCCTCATTCGGAATTAATATTTCCCATGTAAACTACCTGGAAACACTTTAATTCTGAATGATTTCATTCAGATTCATTTAATTCCGAATGAGAAGCCATCATGTAACCGTAGCCATTGACTGGAGGACAAAGTCGCTAATGCCAATGATGTGTTTACCAGCTTGTAAAAGTAAGAGACTGTATGTGAATGTTCATATTATATAGCCCTCTCCAAGACTTTCAAGAATGAGTTTTCAAGCTGTAGATCCAGCCCCCATTTGGACACTGACAATGGGTCTGGTGTCGTCTGGTAACCTGTGAAAGAAATGACTTGAAATTACATTTAAATTACATGTATTCATTTGGCAGGTGCTCTTGTCCAAAGCAACAAATGAAATACCATCCAAGCTAATGTAGATCAAACCTGAGAGAATAAGTGCCCCAGTAGTCGCTTCCATGTTCCACCTGACAAAGGAGACAGAAGGCTCAAAGTGATGATAGAACTTTGCTCCCTCTGCTACATGCCACACCCCTTCAATCTGGCTTTAGAGCACATAGACCACCCCCATATCAAAATCACCAATGACCTACTCATCACTGCTGACTCTGGCCAAATCAGTATCCTCCTTCTCGTCAAAGGACAGAGGGATGTCGTATGCTGGAAAGCCCTCTGAGGCAAATTGTTATTTGTGATATTTGGCCTTATAAATAAAATTGATTGATTGATTGATTGATTGATTGATTGATTGATTGATTGATTGATTGATTGATTGATTGATTGCCCATCCCCTGGGTGTCATTCTGGACCCCATCCTCTCATTCCAGTCACAGATCAAATCCATCACTAAATCTGCTTTTTCCACCTCAAAAACATCTCCGGACTCCAGCCATCGCCCACAGACTCTGTTGCAGAGATCCACATCCATACCTTCATTACCTCTTGTCTGGATTGTTTCAATTAAGTCCTGTATGGGGTAGCCAGCAAAGCCCTGGACAGTATCCAGTATGTGCAGAAGCTGCCAGGATTCTCGCCTGCACCAAGCCCTGGCAGCTCATCATCTCCAATCTCATCGACCTTCACTGGCTCCCAGACAAGTCTCCAATCTCCTACAAAATCCTCCTTCTTACCTGCAAATTCCTTCATGCCCTTGCCACCCAATACTTAGTAGACCTCCCCCACCCCTATACCCTGACATAGGATCTGTGGCCCAAGGACACAGGTCTGCTCCCCACCCCCCACACCGGCCTTTAGGGAGCAGGGTGACAATGTGACAGCCCCACCCTTTGTTACTCTCTCCTTGTAGAGCTCTGTAATGCTACATTTCCTGAAACCTTCACAAAAACTCCTGAAGACCTACCTGGTTACCAAGGCCTACAGACGTGGTTAACAGCAAACATTGCCACTAGTTTTTATCTGCTCATATATGTGTAAAGCATCTTTGAGTGCTCTGAAAGGTGGTGTAATAATGCAAGTTATTATTTTTGACCCAAGCAATTGTTTATTGTCTTCTGGTCAAATTTTGTACTTTTAATAGATGCCTTCAGATTCCTTGTGAAATGTTGTATTTGGACCATTGTTAAAGTGGTACTCTTATACAAGTTTAGCCTACCAGACACGAAGACTTAAAAGTGTTTCCACAAGCCACTTTTGCATCAATTAGAATGTACTGCATATTTGGGTGTACAAACCTTACACTCACCATCGTATGTCAACGCTGGTCCAAGGGCCAAGCGTCTTGAATCCGTCCTATTGGTCTTCCTGTTTACCTTTTTTAATGATAAATACAGACTACCGCCACTTTTCACGGAGGCACAGAATGCACGTGGTTCGTGGTATGTGTGATGTGTTAAGGTCTCAGACTGTATAAAATCATGGATGTAGCTACTGTGATGTCACACATTGGTTTGTGGACTCCTGTTTTGAAGCCTCAAGTTGAGCATTTCAGTTGTCACCGTCTTGTTTTTTTTGGAGCCAGAAGTGACCATATTGGAATGAGAGGTTGGGGCTGTGGAGGAGCGAGAGGTGGATCGGACTTATAGACTGTAGCGACACATCACAGACAGCCTGTCACTCAAGTGCCCTGCCTTTGAATATGTGTAACTTAAAGCCTAAAAAAAAAACTACCTCTCCTGTAGTGTGTGGAGTTTGTTGACATCACGCCCACAAGCTATCCTGATGTGTGCAGCACGTATGGTCAGGTGACCACCCGGCATGCAGCTGTGACCAACATGGATGCTGAAAAAGAGCATGAGCACGACAATGAACAGGCTGAGTTGATGGCAAAAAATAACCCAACGCCTATTATATGGTGATGCTTTGGATTCAGGTACGGCGACGTTGACCAGAAAGACTGCTGTGTAAATCTTTCAAAGTAAAGTTGCCACAAGTACAAAAAATGCATGCGAGAAAAAGCCAAGCCGAGTAACGTTAAAGACAAAGAGACAACTGAAAGCCACCAGAGCCTCATAAAACAACAACAAAGCACAATCAAACATACATTTGCAAGTGTCACGCCATACGACAAGACCTCAAAGAGACACAGGGAAATCAAGGACTCTGTAACAAACAATATAATAACAAATGAAAAACTGAGCAATTTTGCTTGGTCTCGGCCCACATGACATGTTGCTGTGTTGTGCTATGGCCTGTTCACAAGCTGGAATTTGTCATGACAACGGCTGAACGCAACACAGGCTCCGCTCCAACTGAGTGTGTAGAGTGTCGTGCTGCGCTGCTGTGCGAGCAGCGTGTTTGACTGTGCATAACAGCAGTCTGTTGATGGTCATTTACACACTCTCCATAACAATAACTATGTCAGGTCAGGTCAGTGCCCCCCTAATATAATGGTAGGGGAAACACTGAATCAAGCAAGAAGACTCAAGATAGCACTTATTTATTGTAATTGCAATCGCAAATCACGATATTGTCCACCAAAATCGCAATCGCACATTTTTTATCAGATCGTGCAGCACTAATTTTTTGGCACTTCTGTATTGGCTTCATTATCCATACCTGGAGACTGCCGCCTGGTTCAGTTGCAACCTTTTTGGCCATGACAGTTGGCCTTCGTCACCACTAGTTCTTCGATGTCAGTTTGGTGTGTCTGGGCCTCAAAGGCTCTATTGGAGGTCTGCTGGACCAGCAGTCTAGTCCTGAGTTAGAAGTCTTCCTAGTAAAGACTTTCCTACTCATTGACTGTCTTGTCAATAAGTGAAAACCGTTTCCTTCCTTACCTCCCACTTGTATTTATGATCTGTCTGCCTGAATCACTTTCCCATAGCTCAGTCTGTTCACCTTTTATCTCCCTAGCATGGCTGTGCTTTCCATGTGGATGAAGTCCAGACTGGTGGAGGGAGCACGGGAAAGATGTGGGCCCATGAGCACTGGGGTATGGATAACCCTGCTGACATCGTCTCCTTCAGCAAGAAGCTTCTGACTGGTGGCTACTACCAAAGGGATGAATTACAGGCTGACAAGGTCTGTCATTTTTTACTTTTTTTTTCTGCAGGAAAATTCAGACTACATGTTGGTGAAGGTTTATATGTTGTGTTTCAGATTTGAACAAGACAAATAGGTCTATACCCCTGTTAGGAGTCTGTAGAGGCTGGAATGTCCATGATAACCCAAAGTATGAATCTTCTGGACATAGGACAAACAACATACTGATGATCTAGCTATTGTTTCTTCAATACTGGGGTGAAAGATTTCAAGTTGCTGCTGATGGTTGTGGGTTTCTCAGTCACTGGGTCAGTCAATACATCCAGGGACAGGGTTCTTATGCGGTATGAAAAAGTATGGGGGGACTTTTATGCCTTTAATGGACAGGACAATGTAGTGTGAAAGGTGGAGAGAGGGGATGACAGGCAGCAAAGGGCCACAAGCTGGAATTGAACCCACAACCGCTGTTGTAACTTGACTTGTTTGCCAAGGCATACAACCACATTCTAGTTTTTTAGTATTTAAAACTTCTGCAGTGGATACACACATGTATAGTTGATTTAACACTATTGTAGTGTTATGTCACTGTCATAGGACTTTCACTTATATTAAAGCATGTTTATCAGATAATTGTTACTGTTTATTTACAGGTGTGCTTGCTTGTTTATCTGTTGTTTCAGGCTTACCGTATCTTTAACACATGGATGGGTGACCCATCAAAGAACTTGCTCCTGTCTGAGGTTCTCAATGTGATTCGCAGAGAAAACCTCCTGGAGGAGGTGACCCGTTCTGGGAAAGCCTTGCTAAACGGCCTTTATGAGCTGCAGGTAGTAAAGTGGATAAAATCAATATCCATCTATACCATATACATCTCTATAGTATATTACAACATTATGGGCTAAGTTGTAAACCAATGATCAGAGTCATTGTATAGATTTTATTTTTTTATGTTCTTAATCATAAACAGGTTTACTGTAGTTTTCTGGGATCATGAATCATGCTTGGTATGAATGTGACCTAAATTTGTGTGAACATGACCTACATGCGTCTGGTCCCCAGGCTCAGTACCCCAGCATATTGAGCCGAGCTCGAGGACAGGGGACCTTCTGTGCCATTGATATCTGTGATGATGAAACACGCAACCGCATCCTGCTCAAGGCTAGAGACAAAGGTATGAAGTACACCACCATTCACTTTTTATTTCTTATTTACAGAGTATTCCCAGTCAGAACTTACATTCTTGGGAGTTCAAACTCAGAATCCAGACTCTTGAGAATGAGAAAATGCAGCATGCTGCAATTGCATTTTGCAGTTGGGAAAATTGCATTTTTGTTGACATCACCATTTTAGCTGGGCTCATCACACCTATACACCTGTCATCTCTGCAATGTAAAGTGTATATGTATATTTGTGTGCAATGTACAGTACAGGCCAAAAGTTTGGACACACCTTCTCATTCAATGTGTTTTCTTTATTTTCATGACTATTTACATTGTAGATTCTCACTGAAGGCATCAAAACTATGAATGAACACATGTGGAGTTATGTACTTAACAAAAAAAGGTGAAATAACTGAAAACATGTTCTATATTCTAGTTTCTTCAAAATAGCCACCCTTTGCTCTGATTACTGCTTTGCACACTCTTGGCATTCTCTTGATGAGCTTCAAGAGATAGTGACCTGAAATGGTTTCCACTTCACAGGTGTGCCTTATCAGGGTTAATTAGTGGAATTTCTTGCTTTATAAATGGGGTTGGGACCATCAGTTGTGTTGTGCAGAAGTCAGGTTAATACACAGACGACAGCCCTATTGGACAACTGTTAAAATTCACATTATGGCAAGAACCAATCAGCTAAGTAAAGAAAAACGAGTGGCCATCATTACTTTAAGAAATGAAGGTCAGTCAGTCCGGAAAATTGCAAAAACTTTAAATGTGTCCCCAAGTGGAGTCGCAAAAACCATCAAGCGCTACAACGAAACTGGCACACATGAGGACCGACCCAGGAAAGGAAGACCAAGAGTCACCTCTGCTTCTGAGGATAAGTTCATCCGAGTCACCAGCCTCAGAAATCGCAAGTTAACAGCAGCTCAGATCAGAGACCAGATGAATGCCTCACAGAGTTCTAGCAGCAGACCCATCTCTAGAACAACTGTTAAGAGGAGACTGCGCGAATCAGGCCTTCATGGTCAAATAGCTGCTAGGAAACCACTGCTAAGGAGAGGCAACAAGCAGAAGAGATTTGTTTGGGCCAAGAAACACAAGGAATGGACATTAGACCAGTGGAAATCTGTGCTTTGGTCTGATGAGTCCAAATTTGAGATCTTTGGTTCCAACCACGCCGTGTCTTTGTGAGACGCAGAAAAGGTGAACGGATGGATTCCACATGCCTGGTTCCCACTGTGAAGCATGGAGGAGGAGGTGTGATGGTGTGGGGGTGTTTTGCTGGTGACACTGTTGGGGATTTATTCAAAATTGAAGGCACACTGAACCAGCATGGCTACCACAGCATCCTGCAGCGACATGCCATCCCATCCGGTTTGCGTTTAGTTGGTTGGACGATCATTTATTTTTCAACAGGACAATGACCCCAAACACACCTCCAGGCTGTGTAAGGGCTATTTGACCAAGAAGGAGAGTGATGGAGTGCTGCGGCAGATGACCTGGCCTCCACAGTCACCGGACCTGAACCCAATCGAGATGGCTTGGGGTGAGCTGGACCGCAGAGTGAAGGCAAAGGGGCCAACAAGTGCTAAACACCTCTGGGAACTCCTTCAAAACTGTTGGAAACCATTTCAGGTGACTACCTCTTGAAGCTCATCGAGAGAATGCCAAGATTGTGCAAAGCAGTAATCAGAGCAAAGGGTGGCTATTTTGAAGAAACTAGAATATAGAACATGTTTTCAGTTATTTCACCTTTTTTTTGTTAAGTACATAACTCCACATGTGTTCATCCATAGTTTTGATGCCTTCAGTGAGAATCTACAATGTAAATAGTCATGAAAATAAAGAAAACACATTGAATGAGAAGGTGTGTCCAAACTTTTGGCCTGTACTGTATATTCACAGTGAAACTAAATCTAATTCCATACACCACACTGACTCTGTTTGTTCTGCACATTTATTCAAGTGTGATCAAATCTGCACATACAAGGAGCAAAAGTCATTGAGGCACCGTTATTGATCTCATTAGTTCTCAATCATTCTGTTTTTTTTAAGCTCCATCTCAGCACACATCTCATGATGATGATGTCACTGGGAAACATCAACCATAACATAACCCTCTGACGCACCAATTTGTCAAGTGCCACCACTTAATGACCAAAGGGCTGCTGAGATAAGACTGTTATCACTAGGATGACCACGGAGGCTGACCAGCTTGCCTACAGTGTGTTTTTCTGCTGGTAGGCCCCCACATCTCTGAAATTTTTTTAAGGGGGCATTATTTGGATAAATCAATCGCATGTTCAAAATCAACAAAATCAACAAATTTGCCATCTGAAAAAAATTAAAACAATAACTGTCCATCATCTCCACTAGCTGCTTTGAAATGTATGCTGAGATTCTTGTCAGCCTCCAGTTTACACACTCAGTCAGCTCCTGAAGCATCCTGGATAAACCAGGCAGAGCCACAACACTTTTGGGCATTTAGTTTGTTCTTGTTCTAATGTGTGATTACGACAGTGCTTTGACAGTGTTTCAAAAGTCCAGAGCACAAGTGTAGACCATAGACTGTATGGATGTAGCCACTGTGATGTCACCCATTTGTCCTTGGACTCTTGTTTTGATGCCCTGAGTTTGGCATTTTGGCTGTCGCCATCTTGGATTTGTAGCCAGCAGTGACTATATTTGAATTAGAGGGTGGAGCTAACTCTTAACACTAGCTATTAGCTTGGTTAGCACAGTTAATTTACAGCTATGGTTTATTGTGATAGTACTAATTTTAATGCTGATTTTGCTTGTGAAAAAAGGCTTAAAACCATTAAAACAAAATGTACTTACCAGTAAAACTAAAGATCCAACTCCTTAGAGGGTCTTTTAGTACAACCAAATGCTGAACAAGACTTTTTAATGCAACCAAAATATTATAATTAACTTTCTTGAAATTAAAACACATTACAAAAGTGACAACTAGGGCTAAATCTATAATGTTACTCTGTGTATCTAGGGCTACACCATGATTACATTACCTAATTAGTGCTGTGATCGTAGTAGTGACTTGTCAACGGACGGCACCCAACTGTCACTCAAAGCAGCCATGCCTTTAATTATGTGTAACTTAACTTAATAATATGTCAGTGGGTGAGTTTTATACAAATTCACCCCCTGTACAGTTGTCATAAATGTTGAAATTAGCCACAGACATTTAAACTGTGTTTTGTACCTGGCTGTAAACACGTTAATTTTTTCTGTAAAGTTGGGCATTTTAACATGGGTGTCTATGAGGACTGACTCGCTCTTGGAGCCAGCCTCAAGTGGCCATTAGAGGAACTGCAGTTTTTGGCACTTCGCTTTGGCTTCATTATTCAGCCCTGGAAGTTGCCACTTGGTACAGACAAGAGAACCGATTAAGCAATGCCACAGAAATACTGAGGTCACATTCTGAAGAAAATTAAATAAAAATATTACAAATACAAATATTCAGCTCAGAATGCAAAGACACTATTTTCATTAGGCCTTTTTTTAAATGCCTCTGTGCCTGCAATCGCTGTGGCCAGAGGCATTATATTTTTGGGTTGTCCATCCATGCCATACTCATGAACAGGATATCCTAAGAATATCTTGAAGAAATTTCTTTGAATTTGGCACAAACGTCCACTTGGCCTCAAGAAAGGTTAGAATTTGGTGGTCAAAGGTCAAAGGCCAAGGTCACTGTGACCTCACAAAACATGTTTTTTGCACCATAACTTAAGAATTTATACATTGTCATAACAAAATTTCACACAAATGTGTGATAGGATAAAATGATGAAGTGATGACATCACTTAACCAAAACGTTAAATGTCAACTTCACTGTGACATCATAATGTTCTGCAAAACACTTTTCTGACCATTACTCAGCATCATAACTCAGGAGTCAACTGATTGTATAGTGTATAGATGATTGAATTTTGTGGTTGAAGGTCAACGGGCAACTTCACTGTGACATCATAATGTTCTGCAGAAAACACTTATGTGGTCTAAAACACTTTTCTGGACATTATTCAGTGTCATATTTCAGAAGCAGAAGGGCGAATATTTGGTTAGATACTTAATTGACGACAATGATTTTTGGTGTCCACCTTGAAACTGTATAGATCGTCTGTGCTGCTGGGGGGGGGGGAGGTGAAGTGTGAATATTAAGAGTGTTTTGTCATTGACAGGTGTCCTCCTGGGAGGGTGTGGCGATCGATCGATCCGTTTCCGTCCAGCACTGGTTTTCAAGGAGTACCACGTTCACATCTTCCTCAACATCTTCAGTGACGTGTTGGCCCAGATTAAATAAACCTGACCCTGAAGGAACCTGACTGATGCTGCATGAGCTTGAGTAAATCCAGAATGGAGAGAGGGAAACTCCAGAGAGTCCATGTCATGATAAGCACAATGCACACAATAACTCACACAGATATCCCATATAACCTCTGTTTCAAGATCCAATTGGCCAATCTTAATCTCCCTAACCAGAAAAGATAATGATGATACCCTCTTACTTGTGCTACCATACCACAGAAAACCATTCAGAACAGGTGACAGTGGTTACTGTTGCAGTAACGGAGAATTTTACAGAATGTTTATGCTTATGTAAAATAAATCTATGGAAATGACTCCAAACAGCAGGTTTTCCCATCTGGATTCATGTTTTAATATGTAGTCTGACTTGACTCTGGAAGAAGTCATGCCAGACTGTCTATCATGTCAGTGAATCTAGCTCCTTCACACCCTTTTACTGTCTGAGATTGAGAGGTCAGTAGCCAGGATAAACAGGTAGCATTAGATCAATGTAAATAATTATCGAAGATCCCAACTACTAATTAACCTCACTTAATGACTCAGAACAAAGTCTTGCGTACAGCTTCTTTTAGTGCTCATATGCCGGCATCATTCCACTGCCTGACTTTCAGTCAATGAAGTGTTTATATTTAGTGTGTATGTGCATTTGAGGGAGAAGAGCAGTCAATCTAGATACAGAACTATGTGTCAGTGATGACTTTATGTAGGAACACAATAAAGCTGAGATGCCAGCCTGCATGTCATTTAATGCTGTCCATTAGACTTGCCCTTGTAATGATTTTGTGTACTCTTAATAGGAATGACTTTTCAGCTTGAAATGTTGTAGCCCAGAAAAATGTGAATCTTAAATGGACCATGAAAATGTCATTGATTGTTTAGTGCCTGCATGTCAGTTAAATGTGCTATTTTTTTTCTTTTCTTTCTTTTCCTTGTGGCTCAAATAAGAGCAGCCAAAATACTGAACACATTCACTTTACTCTTGAACAGAAGTTTCATATTGTCTGGTTTAATTCTGAAAGTGCATTTACTGTTTTATTTTCACATCACAGTTGATGATAGTTATATATTTAACACTTCTGACTGACAAAACATACAGATGGTGACACTAAGGATGAAACGCATACACAGACAAATGCACAAATAACCAGGTTGTGCTCTCCAAACCCAAAATCACAAGAAACACTAAAACACAACAAAAAATACAAACATTATGGACTTGTGTTTAAACTTCAAGCAGCTAACTGCTACAATCGTCTGTGTTTAGTTATTTCAGTAGTAATCTTACAAGCAGTCCATCCAAATAAAGCTTACTTGCTAAAGCTTCTGAATTACGTCAGCTACAGTAATGTATTGCTTTTTTGCATGAGTTTTTAAGACTGTGATACTCTAATTTGTATTCAGGCTATTGACTATTATTACAAGCTTTGTTCAGAGACAATAGAAGTGCTAAGTCAGAGGCCCTGTTTACACTTAGTATTAACATGCGTCCTGGGTGATCAGATCATATGTGGACAGCTGTTGTTCAGCAGGTAGAGCGGGTGGTCCACCAATCGGAAGATTGATGGTGCGATACCTGGCTTCTCCAGATACAGAAAAAAATTGCATCTGATGGTTGTTCCATCGATGTGTACAGGTACATATACCACGTGTGTGCAGGTCCATTTACCACGTGTGTGCTGGTCCATTTACCACGTGCATCCCATGTGTCCTCAATGTATCTTGGGATCTGATCACTCAGAGCACTCAGAGCAGTGGGTACACTACTGTGCTGTCCTTGCTTATCTGAGTCTGTTGCTGCCTTTACACAGGTTAGAAGCATCACTGAAGGGTTGTCTCTGGATATGCTTTAAATGTCTGCATGATTAGCATGAGCTTACTCAGCAGCAGCAGCAGCAGCAGCAGTTCTGAAACGGTCCCAGCCAACTCAATCGATACCGAAATAGCTCGACTCTGTTAAATCCATTAATAATGGTTGGGTAATGTTAGTCATGTGATGCTAGCAGTTAGCCCTGTCACTGTGTATGTGCATGCAGACTTTCACCAACTGTCCCCGCCTGGTGCAGAGCTCACACTCCAGCAGCAGTAGTCTCCTAGCGACAGGGCGTTGGGAGTACCATGGTATACATTTGTCTCATGATTAACAGAGAGAGAGCGTGCAGGACAAGGAGAGGCTGAGCGAACCAGTGTGGTCTGTGTATATGTGTGTGTGTATAGCACCACTCACCTCCTGCTGATTTAAGATGACAATGCATTTGTTTTTTTGCAAACAGAAATGATTCTCTTTTTTTTGCATATAGAGGGGGGAAGTGATATCCCATTCCAAGTGGTCACTCATGCATGTGGAGATGCATTCTAATGCCAGGTGTTAACACAAACACATAGAGCTGTCTGCCTCTGATCAAATCATCAAAGATGCTTGTTAATACCAGGCATGAATAAGCTCAAAGGCAACTGGACTTCAGACTGATTGGGGGCAGGGTCACAGGAATTCAACCTGTTTAGAGTGGTTCACACAGAGGTGGTATACCATGACCTGAATGACTAAGAATCTTCACCGACATTGTCAGTAGTTGTTAATAACAGGTAACCAATCAGGCTTGTTAGTAGCCCTGTTTGGAACGGTCTCATCCACTGAAAACGCATCACTTCAGACTACACTTTGAAAACACTTCCATTAAGTATAAATCTCACCTTTGTGTCCAAGTAGGTTTTCCACTCTATGTCTTCTTTATCTCCTTGTGATGAGCCAAGCTGTAATAGGCTTATTACTGCCCCCTGAGATCAGAGGGCAAAAAACTAGATAGCGTCTTGCAACTACAGTTGTAGTCTGTGTTTTAACCCCAATAGCCACAAGAGGCCCATTCCAAACTCAAAAACAAATGTCACCAACCCTGCTGGCACCACATGTCAAAATGACGCCAGAAAGACTCTGGACTCTTAGGTCGGACAGGGTTTAAATTTTGGTTAAAAGGGAAATTGGATTGACAATATTTTACATGTCTAACGACATTCGAATTTCACGTTGTGTGGATGTTAACTTTAAGATATTTTGTTTGGACAGTGGGTTGTTCTCCATACCTTACAACTAAAGGTTGTTATTGTATGTCAAGATGATGCTGGCATGAGCCATTTGAAAGAGGTTGGTTTTTGAAGATTTAGACGTCCTGACATTGAATGTCACAACCTAAATTCAACCAAATATCAATGTCCAGAGACACTGGTGGCCAGCTGGGAATTTAGGCCATATTGGAAGTGTTTTCAAACGATATTTATCAGTTTTACAAACTTCAAGGATAAAGATTAACTGGTTAGTTTGGCAAATGCACGTCTGCTTCTCCATGGGAATTGTCCAAGACCGCCTCCACACAGTGGATGAGCTTCTTACCAAAATGAAGCTGAGTTGCTGAACTTGAACTTAAAGCACAAATCCATGGAACAGGGAGCTCTATACACGTTAAATCATCAGGTAATACAAAGATGTAAAACACTGAGTCTTAAACAGCTTTACAGCACATATTTTATAAATACTGGTGAACTTGCCTTTTTTGTTCTGTAAATCTGCTCAAACTGCCACTCTGCTGTTTCTGTAGAACACCTCAGACCTTCATCGGTGTCACAAATGTTACAAATGTGTAGCAGCTCAGAAAAAGTGTGAAAGTGTTACCACATTAATTTCTTTATGATTCTTAACTAACACACAGTTATGTTGCAGAAGTGATGTCCAGTAAGCCTAATGTAAGGTATTTGTTACCTATACTTCACAGGGTCAGTTTGTCCTGTATGAATTAGTCCTAAACAGTCATTTTAAAGGAGATGTAAGGTAAAGTAGGGTTTGGCTGTAGGGTGTTGAGGTTGGGCAATACAGTGGTAACGATGACAACAGTGCCTGTCTCCTAGTTGTCAGTCAGTATTCCATATAGAGTATCCACAATGACCATCTTTAAACATTTTTGACATAAACTACCTACACTTTGTGTTCCGAGATAGATGATTATTGATGTAACTATTTTAGATGGCTCTAACCGTTGTTGTCTATAAAACTTTCTGTCTATTTACTGTGATTAATAAATGAAGTTTTGAGTAATCTTGTAGAGTTCTTATTTCTTGAGTCTAAAGGCTTTTGGACCTTTGGAGCAGTAGTTTGATCAAACAGTCAATCAATCAATCATTCTAGGATCAGAGGTTTAGGGGTGCTGAGCACGCAGAGAGCTGCCCGGCCAGGCGAGATAAATTTTACTGTTTTGTACATTTTAACTCAATTTCATTCCCACATTTGTTAAAGAAAAGTACAACACTTTGTGGGAAAGTCTGTGACTAAACCATCAAATCTGATAAAGGTTATTTAAATGCTGAGCCACAGCAAAAGAGGAATGGATTGGAATCATGAAAGAAACATATCGTAACCCTAATTTCTGGGGGAAGATAACTCATTTTGATACAGCAGCTCCTCAACATACACATAAACAGTACGTATGTTTCTGGAGTAAACCAGCCCCTTATAGTGAGTACCAAAAATACCAAAAATGGACCTTGGACTTATTTTTTGGACTTTTATTTGAAATGCAATGCACAACATGTAACATTAACACATTAACAGTTATTGACTTTTTCAATGTCAGTTTCTGCCTTTTTCCTTCTTGTCTGTATTATATAATACAAATACATGAATAAAAATACACTTCAAAAAAAGTGCTTGAAAACTACAAAATAATAATAATAAATACACACAATATGAGTTATAATGTTAATGGGCATCCAGTCAGTTAGCTAGTCAGTAGCACCTTGGCTTTAATATTAACACATGCACATGACACAACAGCTAGCTTCTCTCATTCCAATTTAAACAGAGGACAGTGGTACTGACCACCTGTAACGTTTCCTAGCTAGGCTACTGCGGGTGCTGCTGTATTTTTGTTGTTAAAATATTACGTTGCAACCAAGTACTGTATGGTTTTGACACTTTTATAGCTTGTTAAAAAGGGACATACTGTAAAAGAATTTAAAAAAAAAAAAAAAAAATCTCTCAAATTTTAGGGGTGCTGGGATTCAATTTAGGGGTGCTTCAGCACCCCCAAAAATGGGCTAGAAACGCCTATGGTTATTACATGTAATTATACAAGCTACAACTCCAGTGAAATGTTATCTCATTTCGCGCTCTTTAACTGTAATTTAGTCCTTTTGTGTGTGTCTTCTCTCATTGCATAGAAATTTCCATGTTTCAAGATGGTTCTGATAATCCATGGTCTCTGGTTGTGAAATGATTTAACTGTTCACACATCCCCGGCCTTATTAAGATGGCCACAATGTTGCTCCTCCCAAACATGAGCAGCAACTCGACTCTGCAGCCATCTCTGAATGGCGTATAGCAGTAATCCACAGCAGGAACAGGACAGCACCTCACATTATCATTGTCACACCAGGCGGCTGTGGCTCAGAGGTAGAGGGTTTGTCCACCAACTGGAAGATCAGCGGTTCGATCCTCAGCTCCTCCAGTGCTTGAGGACTGAGGTCAATACTGGACCCCATATTTCTTCGGTCACCACTGTATGAATGGGTGAATGTACCTTGTAGAGTAAAATTGATGTGACATGGAGGTCATCTAGTTTATTCTCATACATCTGCAACATTAGGAGGATGGTAGTTTGGCTGGTGCCCATTCCTTCTCCATCTTTCCTCAGTGTTTACTGATGTTTACATTTGAAACATCAACCTTGTTAGCTGACAGCTAACAAGCAAGAAGTTAATAGAAAGAGAGTTTACAGACTGGTGAGTTGATTTCCCCATCTCAATGAGTGACTATAGCCACAGGCCACCAACGTCTAAAGCCAACTACAAAAAGCACCACCGAGACTTGCACATAGCTGATAAAGAGGTGACTAGAAGCATCTGTGCCTATCACTTGACAAAGAGCTTTGTAGAATTAGACATATTGGGTCTCATTCATGAAACGTGAGCAGAAGGAATTTGTGTGTAAACTGTTCGCAGACGGAAATTTACGTGCATGTCCGCATTCATCAATATTTTAGTAGCTCCGATCTTTTTGTAGCTACGAACAAAATCTACTCCTGCTCCTGACTATTTGTAGTGCTTGTGTAAATTTAGTAAAGCACATAAATATTGCTTGTCACTATTGGAAATTACAATTTTAATTCGTATTGTGCTCTGTTATGTACACAATACACCTCGCCTCCAGTTTCATATCAAACCATTTACGCTTGACCTCTGACATGGTTCTTTGTACCACGAAGACAACATTAACAGCATCTGTTACCTCCCTCCAGGCCTTCGCTTTGCCTGTCCCTATCACACCACTACTAACTGAAGAAAATAAAATGTTTTTTTTTAAGTCCACTTCACCCAAAACTATTTCGATCTCCGGAAAAATTCTTTTTTCTTTCTTTCTCTTTCTTTCTTTGCGCCATGACTGACAGGTCGACAGGATGCACCTACACCTCCTTATATGGTGGTCATTGGCTATTCATGGGTGGGGATTTATGCTAATTGCTGATTACCGGGAGTGCGCTGTCACTTTACGATGGATTGGCATTCATGATCATACACACGTGTTTGCGATCAAATCTGAGTTTCCCGCGGCGTTCCTGAATCCGGAGTAGGGTTTTAGTAGAGTAGGCTTTTATGTGCAAATCTACACACAGATTTACTCACTTTTCATGAATGAGACCCAGTAAGGATATGCATGTCATAAAGGACATCTCAAAATTTAGAGGTAGAACATGAGCTTGAGAGAAAGTAGCAATGTTTTATTGCTTTGCTGTGGCTATTTCCTTTTAAGAGGCTCTAGGGGCCCTTTGTCAACCAAGAGAGAGATAAAAGGGCTCTGTTCTCTGTGTAGGCCTATATGATCAACATCTACTGACATGCAAGATATCCAGCTGGGGTAGTAAGCTGGCCAACAGGGAGTGTTGGAGCTGTGCAAGGTTTTTTGCTTCTTGCTGGCTGGTTTGCTGCACTGCCCAGCAGCACAGGTCTTGTCTGTGCATTGATTCAGATCACAACAGGCAGCATGTGTATTCCCGTCTACTTATGGTGCGTTTAAAGACGGCTCGGAAAAACACGTTACCACATGTTAAAAACAAATTGAACGGTTGTAACGGCTGTCAAAGTGCGGGGGACAGAGGGCACACATACAGGAAGTGTGGGGGGCATGTCCCACGCGTACGCCGCATCCGCTACGCCCAAGGGAGCTGTTTCAGCAAGACCTGAAACCATTGATGGATCAATGAAATGGCCTACGAGACACAGATACAGGGGCCCCAAGTATTAAAGAGGAGTAGAAATGGGTCCATGTCATTGGTCCGACAGCCTAGTGGTCCGACATCCCATTAGTCCGACGGTCCGCGGTGCTGAACGGCTCCCAGCGGGTGTATTTCTACCTTGATGGTGCGTCGCGACCGGCTCTGGGTCAGCTGGGAAAGGCTTTAGGCGAAGCAGGCTCACAGCTTATGTGTTTGTCACTTTCTTTTTCATTTTAACCCACACCATGATCTTTTCCTAACCCTAACCAAGTGGTTTTTGTGCCTAAACCTAACCAGACCTTAACCACAGGGCATCATGATGATTTCGGAACAGACTTCGGAACAATGGGTTTAATGTGGTCGGACCAATGGCCTGTTGGACCAATGGGCAGTTCCCGTAGAGACAACTACAACGTGATGCAAAAAATCAATTAAAAGAGGCTAAACAAGTATAAAGTCTGGGCTAAAAATATGATTTAAACATTTTACTGTCTATCCATACTCAAATAAACCTGTCCTTGATCATTTAACCGCCACATGGTCATATTAATGTTTAAGTGTTTTTTTTTTACAAGCCTGAAGTTTCACAGGTAAAGAAAAACCTTGGACACCAGTAGTAGCTTGCTGAGACTCTCCAGGGAACATTAACAGCAAACCTTGATGGAAAGGTAATACAGCACATTGGCTAGGCTACGTTATTACATAACTGACTAAATCACAGAAAAACAAAGTGCTGCTTGTAGCACCTACAAGCAGCACTTTGTTTTTTATTAGCTATTGTTATTGTTGTATTTTGTATTAAGTTTCTTTGCATGTCACGTACGAGGATGTGAGTCACGTGGTGTTGGTGGTACGTCAGCAGCGGTAGTAGTAAAATCAGCTGTTCTTCACCGGGCGGTTCTTATGAATGAACTGAGAGGGTGAGGGGGGAAGTCTCACTTTTGCTGATCGCTTTGATCGCCTTTGATCGCCTTTGATCGCTCAACACTAGCAAAAGGAATTGTTTTTAAACTTTGGAAAGTTGTTTCACTGTTTGTTTTATCAGCAATAAATATGTAAAACGCAACATCTTTGGATCAAAGATTTGTTGACATGCCAGCACGTCCGGCAGGTAAAGATAGTCGCTCTATACTGCTTTTGCATCATTACACATGTTTTGTTATTAAATGAGCATATAAATTAATGTCCACCCAAAACTTATTTAAAGGTAGGGACTGGAGGATTTTCCAGTTGCTGTTTGTAAACACACATTCAAATTTGGCCCCTCCTATCAGGCTCAACTCTCCCGGGTGTACAGAGCCCGGAGGTACGGAAGAAGGCTTCACAGAAGAGGTTCAGGCAAGGCTCGTGCTTGTGCACGCTCGGACACGCTTGGGCACTGCACCTGTGCTCTCTCATTGGCTGGGGAAATCTCCACCCAGAAGCGGCCGAGCTCATAAAAACATTAAAATACAGTTAAAGGGCAGGAGCTCTGCAAACAGAGTCACCACCACACATGAGTAGAAGCCCATAGGTGATGATTAAGCAGGATTTCATTTGTTTATGTATTTTGTTTTGTTTGAAAATCCTCCAGATCCTACCTTTAATAGAATAGAATAGAATAAAGGGAGATGCAAATTACAAATGAAAGTGCAATGCATCAGTGTAATGTATTATCGCTATCATCTGGGCTGTAATCACAATGCACTTGGGGGGTAGAAGTACTCTGCAAGTCCAGGAAGTATTTAATTGTTTTCCCCCAAGTAGTGTACAGTTTTCAGCCATGTTTATGCTATCATAATGTGCAGATAAATTTGGCACCAATCAACATTACTCTCCACCTCAAACACATTTAACTAGAACATATTAGCTCTATTTTAATGGCTCTTTTAATTTACTCTGGCCTTTATTTACATTAAAGTACATTGAAAAAAAATCACAGTGTCAATTAATTTATTTTCATTGTGAATTAGAAAATATTCAGCACCTTGCATCCAATCACAGGCCAGATTTGGCCTGCAGGTTGCAAGTTGAGCATCACTGACTTATAGACCTGTTATCAATTTATCAATGCAGCCTATGGTGTGATAGTGCTGAGGAAATGAGCTGGTATAATAATATCTCCAGTTCCAAACACGGTGCATCTCATCATCCCATTGCCGACATGTGCTCTGTTAGAGGAAAACTCTGAATTAAGGAGCAGGAAACGCATGCGTGAAATGAATGTGAAATGGACAAACGTAACGAGCAGTGACTCTGCTCACATAGACATACATACATAGACGCCGCATTGACTGCCGCTGCCTATTGGAGCCGACGTCCTCGCCGGCCGCCATCTTGGGTGGGTCTCGCTTCGCCTCCACAGTGCATTCACTTCTATTGAGGAAGGAGCTGTATGCACAAGTAAAATACAATAACTCGCTGAATTTTCAACTGATTTTCACGCAGTTTGGTTTGTTACAAACGGCACACATGTAGTTATGATACAGGATGCTTTTGTACATTAAAAATGCGGTATTCCATGCTTTAATACTTCCTGCAGATAGCAACAGCATGTTATTTAGGTCACAACACAGTTATTTTATTCACCTCAACCCCAGATATATATATATATATATATATATATATATATATATATATATATATATACAGTATTTATATACTGTATAAACATACTGTATAAACACCATATACACAATACAAAACACAGTATAGCATATTATGTATAGCATAATATGTAGATCTGAGGTTTGCTCAAACTGTCAGCTCCTTTAAATCAGGGTTAAAAACACTATTGTTTACCGAAACGTACTCTTAGATTAAATACTTACCTGTTGTATTCTACTGCCCGTACTTTTTAACTACACACTGCTGATTTATGCCTTTTATTATTCTACTTCTTTTCTTATCCTGACGGTTCAATGTATTGAGCCTGTTTTTATTTTATGTTACTGTATTTTATTATTATCACTATCATTCTCAATTTCTATTTCCCTTTTCAATCAACTGTTTTTATTGTTTTAAATTGTGTCTTGTTGCTTTTAATGTCTCTGTAAAGCACTTTGAACTACCTTGTGTTGAATTGTGCTATACAAATAAACTTGCCTTGCCTTACCTTCCCTAGCACACCTTTGTGCACATATTCACTTTTCCACCAGCTGTGCTGCAAATATCCCCTGCTGCTCATCCTCCTGTATCTTTTTTCAAATTATCTTGACCACAGTCCCATTTTCATAGTTATAATACCAATACCAAAATTAATTTCAGTGTTTATGTAAATACTTTTGAGGGATCACAACAGTCAGTGTAATAAGAATAACTTTACTAATCCCCGAAAAGAAAATTTCAAAGAAGTCTGTAAGATCATCTATTTAACAACGAATTATTAAGTCTGATGGCTGTGGGTATAAAAGAGAGTGGGTGTGTGTGAGAAATAAACTCAATCAACAATAGAGCTTTTTCTTTATTAAAATATATTAAATAAATTTATTAATATGCTATACTATGTTTTGTATTGTGTATATTGTGTTAAAACAGTATATATATGTGTGTGTATATCTATATCTATCTATATAGGTATATATATATATATATATATATATATACATATATATATATCCCACTGGGGTTGAGGTGAATAAAATAACTGTGTTGTGACCTAAATAACATGCTGTTGCTATCTGTAGGAAGTATTAAAGCACGAAATCCCGCATTTTTAATGTACGAAAGCATCCTGTATCATAACTACATGTGTGCCGTTTGTAACAAACCAAACCGCGTGAAAATCAGTTGAAAATTCAGTGAGTTATTCTGTTTTACTTGTGCATACAGCTCCTTTCTCAATAGAAGTGAATGCACTGTGGAGGCCAAGCGAGACCCATCCAAGATGGCGGCCGGCGAGGACGCGCTCAGGCAGTCGATGCGGTGTCTATGTATATATGTCTATGCTCTGCTCAGTGATCTCCTTTTGCGTGGCAACGTGGCGGTTAACAACCAATGAGAACTGTGCCCTATGTTTTATTGGTCAGAATCCTCTGTACGGCGTCGATCATTGGGTAGCTGAACAACAAGTTCCGCCTCCCTAACGTTGTTATTTAAAGGTACAGAGTGCCAACGCGGACTGTTCTACTGTTCAAAGATTGCAAGGGGTGGTGTCGCGAGAAGCTGCTAACCGACTGGTGAGTTAACTTTTTTCTTGCCTCGAAAAAGTTATATGAGAAGAACACTGATTAAGAGTAATTGTTAGGCTTTTGTAGCTCCGCTGTCATAAAGTGCACACAGCTCAGCTGATGGACCTGCAGCAGTATGAAGGAAACACTGTGAACGTGTGTTTAATGATGGAATTCATGCAAACTGCAGGACTGAAGGAAAAACAGACACTACATGCTCATTATTATAAATGTACTTCTAATTACTCGTCATGAGGTGTTATCAGTTTGAAGGTTAATGAGAGACAGCGTCTGTGAATTTTAGTTCAGTTTTGAATTTTCTGATAATTCCCATTCTCATGCAGTTCTGTTGGGGTTAATGGTGACCACAGAACGATGCCTGACTGTAAATCCAAAGATGTGTTCTTACTCCTATATTATTCTGCTCGTGTATAAATGTCTGATTAGAGCAGGGCTTTTGGTAGTTTAATATATGCTGATGACATGGCCTTAGTTGACCTTCTCCAACTAATGGCATGTATGGATTGTTGCAAAATTAGCTCATTTGTTCCAGGCATTATTTCATAGTCTGCTGTATTTGAATGTATTGGAATTGTAGAAGGTAATACCTTTCCATTCTGACTGCTGTCTGTATCGATGAAGATACCAAACTTATTGAAAGAAATGCACAAACCATTCATTTCCTCATTAGACTGAGCAGCTATAGTGAGTCAGCCAATTTTAGACACTCAGAACTCCACCTACCATCCACTCACAAATTAATCTGAGTGACCTGTACACTGTTAGGAGGAGAGGTTCCAGCATTCCACCAAATTCTGGGCCATATGTATAAACAGTTTCTGTGGGCCCCCATAGAGACTCTCTCATGCACCTTTTGATTTTTTTTTTTTTTTTTACAAAGTCAGTTTGCCTTCTTTCCCATCCCTTTCTTTCTTTTCTTTTTTGGAGCTATTTTGGGGAAATACATGACAGTGGCCCTCCAGCAGCATAAGCAGTCACTTACTCAGGCTCCAGCTGTGTTTAGGGATGAATCCTAGTGCTATGGTGGACTAAACCATTTTTCGTCTTTAAGGGGTGAGAGGGGCCTCAGAGAGCTTCCATTTTTATGCCCCTGCGCTGGCAATAGCTAGAGCCATTATGTTTTCAGGTTGTACATCCGTCCCATTAGCAAACGCAGTCTCAAGAATGTTTTAGAGGGAATTTCTTCAAATTTGGCACAAATGTCCACTTGGACTCAATAATGAATTCATTACTTTTTTGTGGTCAAAGGTCAAGGTCAGGGCGACCTCATCTGTCTCATTCTCTTGAACGTGATAGCTCAGAACCGCTTTAAGGGAATTTTTTCAGATTTTGCACAAACATTTTTTTGGACTCAAGGATAAACTGATTAGATTTTGGTGGTCAAAGGTCAATGTCACTGTGACCTTGTCCATTGCATTCTCTTGACCATGATATCTCAAGAACACCTGGAAGGAATTTCTTGAAATTTGACACAAACATCGACTTGGACTGAAGAATACCCTAACTAAACACTAATCATGGGTATCCACCTTGAAACTGTACTGATTGTACAGATCTTCTATGCTGCCAAGGGGAAGATGTGTGTGAAGCATCCATATTTTTAAGAGAAACTTAGAGACTGGTTTGCAGAAACATGCAAACGTGGTAATTCTAGTTTTGTTTTGTTTTTTAATAAAAAAGTACAGTCTTTTTATTACTTTATTCAGCCAATTTTAATTTAGTTATAGCACTAATTACTTAGAAATAAAAAATGGCAAACAAAACTAAACCTTTCATGCCAGGCTTTGCGAGGACAGTCCCACTTTTTCCCCATCATGATGCCCCCTGGCCAGGAGACACTTCTTGGCCTTACTTCCCTCAGTTTGATACTCTGACCCCTGGGAGGCGCTGTGGTCTTTTATTTCAATAGCATTTCAATCAGAAAAAGAAAAACTGAGCTGCAAATCCACAGTATCTTATTTTATGTTAAATTTCGTGTAAGTATTAGTGAACTGTGTTTTATTCATTTACTGTCACCATATTTGCTGCTTGCATGCTTTTTTCAGCAAAAGATATTTCACCTTGGTGGCCACTGTTCTTTCTTTGTTTCTTAATTTTTTTTAAATTTTAATTTTAATTTTTGTCTCCACCTCCACCAGTCAGTCATGATGCTGCTGAAGTCACTAGCATCCCTCTGCATCCTTGCTGTTGCTGCCTTTGCAGTCCCCGCTCAGGAGAAGCGCATCCATCACCAGGCTGATCTGAGTAACCACCCCCACAATGACGGTCACGGCTTCCAGTATGACCATGAGGCCTTCCTGGGCAAGGAAGAGGCCAAGACCTTTGACCAGCTGACTCCTGAGGAGAGCAAAGAAAGATTAGCGTAGGTTTTTCTCTTTCTAAACTGTCTCCTACTGCCACAAAATGTCTTAGCCGGGGTCAGAAAAACCCCAGCTTCTAACACTGATTGTTGTGTGTTTTTGTATATTCTGTAGACATTGCTGTAAGGGTGTGTGTCCATCAGAATTGGGGTTCTAATTCCTAAAGCATGGAGGGGGAAGATGATTGCAGTCAACCCTATCCATAACTCTCCAACTGTCCCTACAGGAAAATTGTAGACCGCATTGACACTGACAAGGATGGCTACATCAACCACGCAGAGCTGCACTATTGGATCAAACACCGACAGAGGAGGTACATTGAAGAGAACGTGAACAAACATTGGAAGGACTACGACAAGAACCAAGATGGAAAGATAGGCTGGGAGGAGTACAAAAACACCACCTATGGCTACTATCTGGGTAATTCTCACTGTGGGAAAGATGTATTGCCATTCTAAGCTGTCTAACTCTTTCTTCTCCCTCGTTTCCTTCTTAACTCCTTCCTTTAACTCCTCCTTTTGTTTTCTATCTCTGTCTTTGTCATCTGGAAACTGATCTTAGTGCTGCTTAATGAAGCAGCTACACTCATTATAGAACAGACAACATGAACCCTTCTAACTGGCAATCTCAAATGCAAAATATCCAAAGTAACTTCTTTTTCAAATTTTTCATTTAGTGCGCAGGTCAAAAATAGAACATTTAAAAAATGGTCTCGATCCCTTTTTATTATTTTGATATTTAGTCTCTCTCATTTCTATACCCCGGAAGTTATTCAGCCTAGCGCATAGTTAATTTACTGTCTGATACTGATAGTAGGCTGTTGTTTATTACGGCTGCCTTGGAGTCCCAAGGATTATGCGCTTGTTGCCGCAACGTAAAACATAACTTTGACTCTGTGACATCACCATTGCTCTCGAAACTAAATGTTGCATAATGGCAGTATTAAGTCATTTTCAAGCTAATTCATGAACTGAAAAATTGAACAAAAACGGGGAAGATGAAATGAGAATGATCAGTAGAGTGCAATTGTCCTAAATTTTGAGCATTTTAACTGTAGCATATTATTCTTATTGTCCTTACTCATGGTAAACTGCTTTTCAGTCTTGCTATTTCCACCTATTTGCTGTGGTCTTGTTTGCTCTGTATTAAAAAGTCTTTAAAATTTAGATCATTAGTAATTAAAGTAATTAAAGTAATTAAAAAAATGTAATGTAAAAAAAGTGGTCCAGATCACAAACCACTATACTTAGACTAGTCAAATCTGGACTAGATTAACATGGAGAATCCAGAGACTCATTAAAACACAGTTTCTGATTTGTGAAACCTTTATTCTATTTGTGAAAATGCAAAAAAGGGTGATTTGACAGCAGACCAGGTCCAGATCACAAACCACTATATATAGACTAAAAATTTAGGACAATTGCACTCTACTGATCATTCTCATTTCATCTTCCCCATAATTGTTCAATTCAAGTTCATGAATTAGCTTGAAAATGACTGAATACTGGCTTCTACAGGCGTTATGCGACATTTAGCCTTCAAGAGCAATGGCGATGTTAGAGTCAAAATTATGTTTTACGTCGTGGCAACAAGTGCATAATCCTTGGGACTCCAAGGCAGCCGTAATAAACAACAGCCTACTATCAGTATAAGACAGTAAATTAAGTACAAGCTAGGCTGAATAACTTCCAGGGCACAGAAATGAGAGAGATTAAATATCAAAATTAAAAAAAAGGGATTGAGACCGTTTTTTTTAATGTTTTATTTTTGACCTGCGCACTAAATGACATATTTGAAAAAGAAGACGAAATCTGTTTTTTGTTTGACATTGAAAAACAAATAATGAAATAACAAATCGTTTTTCCATTTTGTTTTTTCATTCATAATTGAAATACAAACGAACGAATGGTACACGGATCCTAGTAGCTCACCTGGTACAGCCACCTAGTACAGGCGCTCCGTTTACAAAAGTAAACTGCTGCATGTTCGATTCCAACCCATGTGTCATCCCGGCAAAAAAAAAAAAAAAAAAAAAAAAAAGAATTTGGTGGTTGAAGGTCAAGATCAGTGTGACCTCACAAAACATTTTTTGGCCATAACTCAAGAATACATACAGTAATTATAACAAAACTTCACACAAATGTCTAATTTGATAAAATGATGACAATTTCAACGTCGTATCTCAGGAACAGAATGAGAGACATTTGGTCAGATACTTAATTTGTGACACTAATTTTGATTGTATGGATCATCTGTGCTGCCAGGGGAAAGATGTGTGTGAGGTGTCCATGTTTTCAAAGATATGGATGTAAACTGTAAGTGCCACTTGACAGGTTCAAGGAGTCATACAACTGCAAAGCAGTATTTATTTATTTATTTTTTTTTTAGCTTCTAACAGCATCTCTTTCTTACATTTCATGCTTGTCTCCATTAGCAAATTAAAAAAAATTAAATGAGTTAAATTATTTGGTCACATACGCTTACTCTGAAGTCAAGAATAAACTCGCAGGCTCAGCTGAAAATAAATGGTCAATCAAAACAATGGCACTTCAAGTTCCATTTCAGTTATATTTCATGATCTTCAAACCAGATGGAGTTTGCTCAGTTGTCATGGATATTAAGAGACTTTCGAATTTCCATTTCTCTGAGCATTTTAATAATGACTTATACAGAGGTGAAGACTGTTTGAGGAATAGACATGTATCTGTCTGGTCAGAAATATGTCAGGAAACACTGTCTATATGGAACACCGGTATTGCTAAAAGGGAAAGCTTTCTTTTCAGATGAGGAGTTTGATGATGTTGAAGACAAGGCCACCTATAAGTCTATGCTCACCCGGGACGAAAGGCGCTTCAAGATGGCTGACCGAGACGGTGACGGTATCGCCACACGTGAGGAGTTCACTGCCTTCCTTCACCCGGAGGAGTTTGATTACATGAGAGACGTAGTAGTGCAGGTAAACCTACTCTCTAACCACCAGGAAATTTGATCATATGATGATGAATTATTTTACCATGGATGGCAATGCAAGTGGTGAGACACGTTTCATGCTTTAGAAGCAAAAATACATGTTTGCATCCATTATTCATACACTGAACAAAAATATAAACGCAACAGGGCTTGACGCTAATTTTTTTCCCAAGGAGCACATGTGCTCCTAAGTTGAAAAAGTAAGGAGCACACAAAGAACTTTAGGGGCACAATGTAAATTGATCAAATAATGTGTTTTCCGTAATAAACGTGATGCAAAGAGACATTTACAAGCAAAATTATGTAATGAATTTGTATACAAAATGTACAGAAAGGTAAAATCATCAAGTTTTGAAAAAGTAGGCCTATTGCAATTTAATTTTGTCTTTAATGTTATTATCTTATATATATTATCCGTGCAATATGATTATCTTATATAATGTTATTACTATCCTAAAACATTCTCCAGGTCCTCTGAAACTCTGCAGGACTTAAGCCTCTTTCACACAGAGCTTTCGCTGCGCCCACCGTGGGGTAGGGCGCAGAGGACAGGATTTGGGGGAGTACAGGCTCGTTCAGGAGCTACAGCTCCATGGTGACCGCTTCCGGGTCTACTTCAGGCTCTTCTCTGCTATTGGACGCGCGGCGCCAAGGTGTCGTCACAGCGCGCTGTGGTGAAATTAAAAAAATTTCAATTGGAGCGCAGGCTGAAGAGCAGTGCGCTCTTGCGCCGCAGTAGCACATACACAATGAATGGGTTCATCGGCGGAGGTCTGCGCTTTGTGCGCTCTGTGTGAAAAGGGCTTTATTTCCACCCTGCCCAGCAGCAGTACCGTGGCGAACCGTCCCTAAAGGCCTCTACACATGATCAGCTGTAAAACCGCTTTGCTCTGGCTGTCCCATTGTTTGTCTATGGAGAGGGCAGCAATGCCTGACAAAGCGGCACCGCTACCTTTGGCGTCGCGCACCACTCTGATTTTCCGCCCGAGCGCTGCGCTCAGAGTTGAAATTATTTGAACTACGGGGAGAACGGCACAGGCTTCCCCGGTGATCCGCCGCATAACCCAGTCCATCTCCTCCACACTTTGACTTATTTCCACGCTGCTGACAGTGGGACTTATATTCATTGTGCCGACAGTGGCTTGGAAAACCACCCATAACCGTGTCACACGGGGAAGAGGGAAGGCGACTGGAGTTCCTCCAACATTTGCGTTTAGATTATCATATTTTTTTATTGACAAAAATATAGACTGCTTCGGCTGATTTTTTTTTTTTTTTATGCACACGTGCCCCTAAATATTTTTTATAGTTCGCACACACCTATTTTTAGTCGCAAATGCGAGTGAAACGCTTGGACTGTTGAGCCCTGCGCAACACTTTTGTTTTTGCTCCCATTTTTCATGAGCTGAACTCAAAGATCTAAAACATCTTCTATACACACAAAAGACCATTTCTCACAAATATTGTTCACAAATCTGTCTAAATCTGTGTTAGTGAGCACTTCTCCTTTGCCGAGATAATCCATCCCACCTCACAGGTGTGGCATATCAAGACGCTGATTAGACAACATGATTATTGCACTGGTGTGCCTTAGGCTGGCCACAATAAAAGGCCACTCTAAAATGTTCAGTTTTATCACACAGCACAATGCCACAGATGTCGCAAGTTTTGAGGGAGCGTGCAGTTGGCATGCTGACTGCAGGAATGTTCACCAGAGCTGTTGCCCGTGAATTGAATGTTCATTTCTCTACCATAAGGCATCTCCAAAGACGTTTCAGACAATTTGGCAGTACATCCAACCGGCCTCACAACTGCAGACCACGTGTAACCACACCAGCTCAGGACCTCAACATCCAGCATGTTCACCTCCAAGATCGTCTGAGACCAGCCACCCGGACAGCTGCTGCAACAATCGGTTTGCATAACCAAAGAATTTCTGCACAAACTGTCAGAAACCATCTCAGGGAAGCTCATCTGCATGCTTGTCGTCCTCATCGGGGTCTTAACCTGACTGCAGTTCGTTGTCATAACTGACTTGAGTGGGCAAATGCTCACATTCGATGGTGTCTGGCACGTTGGAGAGGTGTTCTCTTCACGGATGAATCCCGGTTTTCACTGTTCAGGGCAGATGGCAGACAGTGTGTGTGGCGTTGTGTGGGTGAACGGTTTGCTGATGTCAATGTTGTGGATCGAGTGGCCCATGGTGGCGGTGGGGTTATGGTATGGGCAGGCGTATGTTATGGACAGTGAACACAGGTGCATTTTATTGATGGCATTTTGAATGCACAGAGATACCGTGACGAGATCCTGAGGCCTATTGTTGTGCCATTCATCCACGACCATCATCTTATGTTGCAGCATGATAATGCATGGCCCCATGTTGCAAAGATCTGTACACAATTCCTGGAAGCTGAAAACATCCCAGTTCTTGCATGGCCAGCATACTCACCGGACATGTCACTCATTGAGCATGTTTGGGATTCTCTGGATCGGCGTATAGGACAGCGCGTTCCAGTTCCTGCCAATATTCAGCAACTTCGCACAGCCATTGAAGAGGAGTGGACCAACATTCCACAGGCCACAATCCACAACCTGATCAACTCTTTGCGAAGGAGATGTGTTGCACTGCGTGAGGCAAATGGTGGTCACACCAGATACTGACTGGTTTTCTGACCCCCCCAGACCCCCCCAATAAAGCAAAACTGCACATTTCGGAGTGGCCTTTTATTGTGGCCAGCCTAAGGCACACCTGTGCAATATTCATGCTGTCTAATCAGCATCTTGATATGCCACACCTGTGAGGTGGGATGGCTTATCTCAGCAAAGAAGTGCTCACTAACACAGATTTAGACAATATTTGTGAACAATATTTGTGGGAAATGGTCTTTTCAATTTCAATCAATTTTATTTCAATATCACAAATCACAATTTGCCTCACAGGGCTTTACAGCATACAACATCCCTCTGTCCTTTGGACCCTCACAGTGGATAAGGAAAAACTCCCCCAAAAAAACCCTTTAACGGGGGAAAAAAAACGGTAAAAACCTCAGGAAGAGTATATAGAAAATGTTTTAGATCTTTGAGTTCAGCTCATGAAAAATGGGAGCAAAAACAAAACTGTTGTATTTATATTTTTGTTCAGTGTATGTTTGTAAGGACATCAATAATTTTATGCCTCTGCACTTGTGATGGCTGTGGCTGGGGGCATTATGTTTAAGAGTTGTCTATACATCTGTCTATCCATACATATGTCTGTACAGACGTCCACCCACATGTCTGTACAGACGTCCATCCCATGCTTGACACGATTATCTCAAGAACGCCTCAAGGGAATTTCTTCAAATTTGGCACAAATTTCCACTTGGACTCAACAATGAACTGATTGGATTTCGGTGGTCAATCAATCAATCAATCAGTTTTATTTATAAAGCCCAATATCATAAATCACAATTTGCCTCACAGGGCTTTACAGCATACGACATCCCTCTGTCCTTATGATCCTTGCAGCGGATAAGGAAAAACTCCCCAAAAAAACCTCTTTAATGGGGAAAAAAAACAGTAGAAACCTCAGGAAGAGCAACTGAGGAGGGATCCCTCTTCCAGGACGGACAGACGTGCAATAGATGTCGTACAGAACAGATCAGCATAATAAATTAACAGTAATCTGTATGACACAATGAGACAGAGAGAGAGAGAGAGAGAGAGAGAGAGAGAGAGAGAGACATGCAGGTAATGACAGTAGCTTACAACAACATTATTGAAAGTAATAATATTATAGTTATAGTTCTGGCTACTGTGATACAATATGTTGAAAGTATGTATAATATCTGACAGTATACATGTGTGACAATAGTCATATGTGTATAATAACAGTAGAAGTATGACTAATGACTAATGATGGCAGCAGCAGCAGGAGGCATCTGGCAGGACCACGGCAGCAGCACAACCACACACGTCACGCTGTCCAGGCACCGCTGCGATATGAGTTAATCTGAGAGACAGTGGAGCACAAAGGCTCCAGAGAAGAAGCCGAGTTAGTGACATCCAGAATGGCCGAGTTAGCAAGGTGCAGTAATAGAATACGAGAGAGAGAGAGAGAGAGAGAGAGAGAGAGAGAGAGAGAGAGAAAAAAGGTGAGAAGGTGCCCGGTGTATTATAGGGGGGTCCTCCGGCAGACTAGGCCTAAGTCAGCCTAACTAGGGGCTGGTACAAGGCAAGCCTGAGCCAGCCCTAACTATAAGCTTTATCAAAGAGGAAAGTCTTAAGTCTAGTCTTAAATGTGGAGACGGTGTCTGCCTCCCGGACCGCAACAGAAAGATGATTCCACGGGAGAGGAGCCTGATAGCTGAAGGCTCTGGCTCCTGATCTACTTTTGGAGACTTTAGGGACCACGAATAACCCTGCGTTCTCAGAGCGCAGTGTTCTGGTGGGATAATATGGCACTATGAGCTCTCTAAGATATGACGGAGCTTGACCATTTGGAGCTTTATAAGTTAACAGTAGGATTTTAAATTCAATTCTGGATTTTACAGGGAGCCAGTGCAGAGAAGCTAAAACAGGAGAAATATGATCTCGTTTATTAGTTCCTGTTAGTACACGTGCTGCTGCATTCTGAATTGCCAGAGCAATGCCATCTAGAGAAACTATGTCATCAGATAAAGAATCTCTGAGTTGTTTGGGGCCAAGAACAATAACTTCAGTTTTGTCTGAATTTAACATAAGGAAATTGGTGCTCATCCAAGTTTTTATGTCTTGAAGACAGTTATGGAGTTTCGTTAATTGATTACTTTCTTCTGGCTTCATCGATAAATACAACTGTGTATCATCCGCATAACAACGGAAATTTATAGAGTGATTTCTAATGATTTTACCTAAAGAAAGCATATATAGAGTAAATACAGTGGTGGAAAAAAGTTTTCGGACACCCCATGCGTTTGTGAAATATTGCATTAAGAATCACTCTTAGGTCTTCAAGTGCAATTTCTTTTAGTACAGTCACAGCCAAAATACTAAATAAATCCTAAAAAAGCCATTAAAAACTTAAAATTGATTGGTTCCATAAAAATACATAAGAAATTTTGAGTATTGGGTCATTTTGGTACCAGTGATGAAGGTCGTTCTTTTTATTAAAAGACACAATTTTTGTTGCCAAGCTTCGTGTCTACATAAAGCCAGCACATCTGAAAGTTCTTCAGACACAAAAATGGCTAAAACAAGGAACCTAATGCAGGAAACACGCCTGAAGATAAAGATTCTCAGCCAAGAAGGGTACAGCTGCCGCCAGATGGCCAGGAAGTGCAGATGCAGTCCTTCAGCAGTTGGATACACTCTGCAGAAATACAGACGAACCAACAGCTTGGAAGACAAACCAAGATCTGGGCGTCCAAAGGTTTCTTCAGCAAGAAATGACCGCATCCTGATCCGCATGTGCAGGCAAAACCGCAGAATGACATCACAGGAGCTTCAGCACCAGTGGTCAAACCAAACTGGTGTCCAGTGTTCCACCCGCACTGTACATGGCCGACTTTTGGATCATGGCTGAAGGTCCTACAAGGCTATCAAGAAGCCCCTGATCAATGAGAGACAGAGGTTAGCCCGGCGTCATTGGGCCCAGGCACACAAGAACTGGACAGCCAGGAATTGGAAGAAGATTTTGTGGTCAGATGAGTCCAGTTTCCAGCTTTATCTTCCTCCTACTAATGTGAGTGCATGAAGACCAGGCGAAGCATTATCTCCAGCATGTACAGTACCTACTGTCAAGCATGGTGGAGGCAGTATCATGGTTTGGGGATGCATGAGTGCTGCTGGTGTTGGTCATCTCACTGTCTGTGATGGCACATTGAACTCTACCAAGTATTGTACCATTCTCGAAACCCACATGCTCCCTTCTGCGCGTGCACTGTTCGGTCGAGGTAAAAACTGGATGTTTCAACAAGATAATGCCCCTTGCCACACATCCAAGGCCAGTAGAACTTGGCTGCAGGAGCACAGTATCCAGGTCTTAGAGTGGCCAGCTCAATCCCCGGACATGAGCCCCATTGAAAATCTGTGGTGGATTATCAAAAGGTCTGTTTCAAAGCATAAACCAAAGAATTTAGAAGAATCAAAAGCAGTAATTCAAGAAGAATGGGACAAGATTACCCCTCAACAGTGTGAAAGGCTCGTGGGGAACATGGCAGCCAGGATTAGAGCTCTACTACGTGCCAATGGCAGGACCACTAAATATTAATTTGATGATGTGATGGTTTATTTATTTTTTGTTCAGTTTTGAACACATTCTCTGTTATTTGTTGACTTTGATACCAACAATGTTGAGAATTGACATATTGAAACTGTCAAGAATTTAGTTTTGTTAGTTTTTCTTGTAAACAATAAACAAAAAAATATAATTTGTATTTGTTTGTATCTGTCTAATGCAGCCACACCTTTTGAAACACAAAAAAGATTTTTCCACATATATTTCATGATAATATTTGAGATTGTGTAAAATTTTAAGGGTCCGAAAACTTTTTTCCACCACTGTAGGATTGGTCTGAGCACAGAACCTTGCGGAACTCCAAAACAAACTTTAGTACGTAAGGATGATTCATTATGAACGTCAACAAACTGAAAACGATCAGATAAATAAGATTTAAACCAGCTTAGTGCAGAACCTTTTAGGCCAATTAAGTGGTCCAGTCTTTGTAGTAGAATTTGATGGTCAATTGTGTCAAACGCTGCACTAAAATCTAATAAAACAAGTACAGAGACAAGTCCTTTGTCTGAAGCAATCAGAAGGTCATTTGTAATTTTAACTAGTGCTGTCTCAGTGCTATGATGCACTCTAAATCCTGACTGAAATTCCCCAAATAAGTTATTATCATGGAGAAAATCACACAGCTGGTCTGCGACTACTTTCTCAAGGATCTTTGACATAAAGGGAAGATTAGATATTGGTCTATAGTTGGCTAACACCTCTGGATCCAGGGTGGGCTTTTTTAGTAGAGGTTTAATTACAGCTACCTTAAAAGACTGTGGTACATAGCCTGTTAATAAGGATAGATTGACCATATCTAATATATGAGTGTTAACTAAAGGAAAGACCTCCTTAAGTAGCCTAGTTGGGATGGGGTCTAAGAGACACGTTGATGATTTAGATGAAGAAATCACTGTGGTCAATTCTTGAAGAGAAATTGGGGAGAAGCAATCTAAATATATATTAGGTTTTACAGCTGTGTTTGAGGTTAGATAGGTACTATCTGAGGACAGGAGGTCATGAATTTTGCCTCTAATAGTTAGAATTTTGTCATTAAAAAAGCTCATAAAATCATTACTGCTAAGGGCTAAAGGAATACAGGGCTCAATAGAGCTTTGACTCTCAGTCAGCCTGGCTACAGTACTGAAAAGAAACCTGGGGTTGTTCTTATTGTCTTCTATTAATGCTGAGTAATAGTTTGCTCTGGCATTGCAGAGGCCCCTCTTATAAGTTTTGAGACTGTCTGTCCAGATTAAACGAGATTCTTCCAGTTTGGTTAATCGCCAATTCCTTTCAAATTTTCGCGATATTTGTTTTAACTTACAGGTTTGAGAGTTATACCAAGAAGCGAACTTTCTTTGCTTTTTTAACTTCTTTTTAAGAGGAGCTACAGAGTCAAGTGTTGGTCGCAGCGAACCTACGGCGCTATCGACAAAATGATCAATTCGGGAGAGGTTAAAGTCGGTACAGGAAACCTCTGTTACTGAGGGACTTGGTATTGAATTTAACGACGGAGTAATCTTTTCAAAGGTCAATCTGGTCAAAGGTCAAGGTCACTGTGACCTTTCACCTGTCTCATTCTTGTGAACTTGATATCTCAACAACACCTTAAGGGAATTTCTTAAAATTTGGCACAAATGGACTTGGACTGGGGCAGCAATTCTAGTTTTTTCTACCTTGTGACCCCTGATGAGGCTATGTACCTCAGCTCTGCTTTTGGGTTAAAATCAAACCAGGCAGGCCATGTGATCGCAGGGACCTTTACACATATATACACATAACATTGTATTCATACTGATTTAAGATACACAACCTTTGTTTTCCATAATGCCTGCAGCCTGACAGCTATATTGATTTTACAACAGTGAAAGTGTATGATCAGGTTACCTTTTATGACCCCTGTCTCCTTGCACAGAGCTCTCAATGTTCAGAGACCAAAAGTAAAAAATGACTTGATCAGTACATCAAGTAATGGGTCTGGACCACTATGAGAACTAAATAATTTCCTCATTTAGGAAACTGTGGAGGACATTGATAAGAATGGCGATGGCAAGATCAACTTGGATGAATACATCGGTAGGTGACTCCAAATGGACCAGTGACCCCTCCATTCCTTACATGGAGGCCATCTGTCCTAAATGTGTGTGTCCTGCTGCTGCTCCACAGGCGACATGTTCACACCAGAGGATGGGGAGAGCGAGCCAGACTGGGTCCAGACAGAGAGGAAACATTTCTCTGAGTTCAGAGATACCAACAAGGTAAAAGCTACTCAGCTATACAAAAATAGTAATCAATCATTTGAGATTATTTTCCCAACACATGAGATGGTTTCAGTCACAGGTTAGAGTAACAGCTCGCACATGTGGAAACACCATAGCTTGAGGCTGTGTGGTGATTGGATTTCCAGTGCTGGCTGAGTGCCAACCTCTCTGGACATAGCTCTGTGGAGCTGCAAAGTACCTGAGAACAAGTCAAATTGTTGTTTTTCAGAAATACTTTAGAAAAATGAGTACACAATAACACATCTTACAGTAATGAGAGTAAATGGAATTTGTTCTTTTCACCCCTGCTGACCACTGGTGAACTGATGTTGACGTGAAATTGTTTTCTCACACTAAGGGCCTGTCTCAATACCCACACCTCCCCCTAGAAATACCCACTTGCACTTGGTTGTGCATGTTCACGTTTAGGCTAGTGGTGTCCCAAAACATAATTGAGGGAGTGGAAGTGGTTTCCAACGCTTAAAACCCACCCTAGATTCCAAGGGAGCCCCGGCCCACACTTTCAACGAAGTGGAAGATGAATTTTCTAGAACACCTTAAAAAGTCAGCAACTTTGGCAAGTTTTGGAAAACAATTTGTTACTGTACTATCGGAATGTAGGCCATGCAAACAACAGATGGTTGGACTAGCATAAACTCATCAGCAACTTGGTTGAACACAGCGTCAAAATATTTAAACAAATCGCCTTACCCAAATAAAATCAATCAGAACTAGAAGACGTCTTAGACGCCTCCTGTTTTCAGCATTTCTTCTCCGTTGATTCAGCAGATGGAGAAGACTAAACATAGCACACGCCACAACACAAGCGCTGGAGCCAGCATTTTCAAACCTGAATGACTACCGGTATCTTGCGTTGGTACTACGGCCATGCTGATTTGCATGAAGTGGTGTCTCATTTCTTGGAAAGATCTCTACCCTAATATTTCTCACTTCCCTCATCAAGGGTTATCTCGCAAGCGAGGGCACTCAGTACCAAGTGGAAGATTTAGGTCCCATTTATAGGACAACGATTTCAACTGGAAACGGTAAACTTTAGTTGCGTTTTGGCCGATCATTTACACGACAGCGGCGTTTTGGGTGCCTGAAAACGCAACGTTTTGAAAACGGTTCCAGAGTGCAATTTTTTTGAAACGGCAGCATCTCCGTTGTCATGTAAACTTGCAATATGCAGTTCCTCTGAAAACAGAGACTTTTCGCACATGCGCATTACGGTTCCAGTCACTAGGCATGCGCGAGAAAGTCGACCGTCACAACAACAATATCGAGCTCTGTTTGTGCTGCTCACCCTGTTGATTTGAAGTGAAGTGTAGATCTGTTACTGTAGCAACTCCACCTCGTCGTCCATCCAGACAAAGTTATCTTTGCATGCTTTCGCCATTGTGTCTCTTTGTTTTGGTTTGTAATCACTGTGTTGTAGAGGAAGGCACTTCAGCGCAGGCGCATGGCGTCATGCCGTGGTGTTGCTTTGCAAATTTACACTGCCACCAGTTGGCCTGGCATGCATACTACAGCGTTTGCAGTAGATTTTGCAGCTCCGTGTGAATGGGGATCGTTTCAATAACATTGTCATATAAACGCAGGGCCTTAAGGGGTAGAAATGGGATTGGGCCTAAAACCAACTGAAACAGACATGTAAGTATACTTCTGACAGAAGTCAGGAAGAATCTTGGAATGAGAAAAAATTAAAGGAGAAAAAGTTAAAGATTATTTAAAATGATTTAAAGAATTTAAAGATTTTAAGAATGAGTTTTCAGTCATTACAAGGTGGAGTAGGGAATGTAAAAATGGAATATTTTTAGTGCTGACTTAAAAGTGGTCAGTCAGGGCTTGTCTAACCACAGAGTGACTTACACAAGCATTAAGATTTTGAAATCAATTCTCTTGACAGTTAGCCAATGTAAGGATTTTAGAACAGAAGTAATGTGGTCATATGTCCTAACTTTTGTCAGGACCCTAGCACAGCATTCTGAAAAGTAGCACAGAGCTTGTCTGTTTGTCTATTTGCAGCCTCCACTGGCCAACAGCAGAATTAACACAAAACTTGAATGAATGTTTATTATCTATTATTGAGCATAGTGTTAGTTTAGGAAGGACATGATATCAAACTCCGTTCACATTCCAGCTACATCAGCTGATCTCAACTGATGAATCAGTTTATTGATGGAAGGGAGTCAGCTCATAGATCACATTATTCTTTTCTATGCAGCCAACTGGCAAATTTCATTTAGGGTGCCCCATTTAAACTGCTTTGGCCTGCCTACTGTTGGTGCTTCCACTGCAAGCTGCTTTGCAACCCGCCTCCACCCCAGCTCCTCCTTTTCATGTTCTGTCTGACTTATCAGTGACATTGCTGTTTGTCATTGATGCTTACTCTGTTCTGTTCCCGGGGGGTCTTTGCTACTGCTTTCCCTGCCTTAGGCTTTCCTCATTTGCGTGTGGAAGAGCAGAGAAGTGTGCTCTCTCTGTCTTAAGGCTTTCCACGTAGGTGCATGGAAGGGTAGAGAGGTGTGCTCCCTCAGCCTTAAGGCCAAAACACACCGGCGGCGTCATTGACGCGAGTCAAGTGCCGCTCCCAACACACACAAAAAGCGTCGCGCTGCGGGGCGTCAACCGGATTTCTATTGCACACTCCAGTCCACTAGGCTGGGAAGTACAAAATAGCGCTTTTTCAAGGGCGGCGACGCTGGAAAAATAGCACAATAGCGTAAAGTGCCGCGGTGCGGCACGTCGACGCTTTGGGGGTTTGTAAATAGAAAATAATGGGGGCAGCTGTTTTGATGTGCGTCGTACGGCGCCGGTGTGTTTTGGCCTTTAGGCTCTCCATGTAGGTGCGTGGAAGGGTTGAGAGGTGTGCTCTCTCTGCCAAAGGGTTTTTGTGTAGGCTGGATGAAAGGCAGAGAGGCCCCAGAACAGAGCCATACCGCCAAATGTAATATTGGAAGTGGAAATAAAGTTTTTTTTTTGTTTGTTTTGTTTTTTTTTTTTAACTAAAGTGTTCCTGACTAAAGTACAGTTTCAGTTGGTTCTTGCTTAGCTTCTCAGCTTCACCTTTCTTCAGAGTGGATTTAGATGAATGTGTGCCTCCATTGTGCCTGTTCTTCCTGTTAGCTCCTCAGTAAAGCAGCTGTGTGTTGTACAGGATGGCTTCTTGGATGCTGGTGAGGTGGCCCACTGGGTTTTGCCAGGAGAGGTTGACCATGCTGACAACGAAGCCAAACACTTGATCCATGAGACGGACACCAACAAGGTAGACCTACCACTGCTTTAACACTGCTATATATATGTGGCCTTTGACACAGAAACTTTCAGGCTTCAGGGTGATTTGCAGCTAAATTTGAAAAGTAAAATATTGAAGTGTCAATAAATGCATCAAGAGACTTTTCAAAACAGTTTCCACTCATAACTGCAATACCATGCACTGTTGTAACTGTTGTAAGGTCAGTGGTTTCACAGTGAAAGTCAGTCTCATTGTCAAGTGGTATTTAGTTCCAGGCATGTTGAATCTAAACTGACATGCAGCCTGGGCCTGACTGGAAATCCAAACTTAACTGTGGCTTTGAGAGCACTTGTTTGCACTTGAGCTTATGTGATAAAACTATGATCTCATTTGCAAGGTAGGACTACTGATTCTCCAAACCTTGTGATTTTATTTTGTAGTGAAGTAACAAAAGATGCTTTAGGACAAAGAAATGGAAATGGTAATAAAAACTGGAGTAAAATACTTCTACACTGATACATACAAATTTTTCAGAGTAAAAATAAAAAAAATATTTAGGATGTAGTGGAGTAAAATTGAAAGTTGACAGAAATATAAAAACTCAAGTTAAATCCTGATAATCCCAAAAAATATGGATGTTTTGTAACAAAGTATTACTACTTTCACCACTGTGTAACGTGCCTTGTGTGTTAACAGCTGAGTGCCACTAACCAGGCTGCCATATTTGATGCCCTGGGAATGAGAACAGATTTAATAATAAAAGTAGGAAAGGTACAACATGTTGAGGGATTGGTCAGAAGACAGCCAGACTGACAGCCCGTCACTTGTCTGCGCTGTCAGGAATATAAGTTAACATGATGCAATTAATTGGGTAATTGTGAGTTAATTATTAACATCATCTGTCTGTCCTATTTGTCATCATCGAATGTGTCCCCTCCTCTTTCTATCTTTCAATCACAAACCAATGAACCATTGATGGATGGAATCAATCAACAGGACGAGAAAATAACCAAGAAAGAGATTCTGGCCAACTGGAACATGTTTGTGGGCAGCCAGGCGACCAATTACGGGGAAGACTTAACGAAAAGACATGATGAACTTTGATGAACCGTCAGAAGCTCATGTGGGTTTACATTTCACAAGCATGTAGAATTTGGTTACCTTGTTTTGTTTTTATTTTTTTGGGGGGGTGGGGGGGGGGGGGGTTCATAAGGGTATAATCATGTGCCCTCGTTCACACATGCATGCACATACACACAGACATACTTATCCATTCAAGTGCACCATGCACTCACATACTGTGTATGTGAATACCAATGGTACTGATGGTCCAACACACACACTCCTCTTTGTTTTATTTACATATCCATGTGTTTTTTTAACTGAGATGCCTCATATCCTCACAGATGACATATTGATGCTCAGTGAAAACTGCGTATCTCCAAAATTACAACCAAACAGTAGTTAATGTCCAACCTGCACTGGCAGCCAGCTGGGAGGAAGCTGTTTCTATGAGCCTTAAAGGTTCAAAAGTGGTCTCAACACATTTGCTCTTATATAATGAGGAGCAGCAACCATTGGAGATACAGAGTTTTTATCTGAGACAGACATATATGAACATTTGCTGTCACTGACTGAAAGGCTGTTACTGAACTGTTTGGGTTTTACTATTAAAGTCTTCTTTTTTCTACAAATGCAGTTTTTTTTTGTTTTACACTAACCTCTCTTCAAACTTCACTTACATTTGTTATATAATTAAAATGATCATAAATATTATTAATTTAACATTACACCTCCCAATTTTACTGTTTTGTTGTTTTTTTTAATGGGCATATTTCCAACCCTGACTATTTCCAGCATACAATAAGACATTACATGTAGTTTGAGGTATTGGTGCTATCAATTTTCAGCAGAATCATATCATTATTATTATCTTGCTATATAATGATGAAAACTCGGTTTGTCTGTGTGTGTGCGTGTGTGTGCGCGTGGGTTTGTGTGGGTTTGTGTGTTCCACATTTTACTCCTCACTGACTTGGTCAACCCATGTGAAATTTGGCACAGTGGTAGAGGGTCATGGGAGAATGCGAATGGAGCAATATTACATCAATTGGCCAAAGGGGGGCGCTATAGCAACCGATTGAAATTGCAAACTTTGAAGGGGCATATCTCATGCCCCATATGTCGTACAGACATGAAACTTTGCACAGAGATGTCTCTCCTCATGAGGAATAAATTTGCCTCAAGAACCCATAACTTCCGGTTATACAGATTTTCCACCATTTTGAATTTGTTGAAAAACACTTAAAATCGATCTCTTCCTAGGAAGTTTGACCGATCTGCATGAAACTCGGTGAACATAATCTAGGGACCAATATCTAAAGTTCCCTCCTGGCAAAAGTTGGAAAACTTACTAAAACTGAGATTCTATAAGGCAATGAATATTGCGGAGGGCATGGCTCATCACATAAAGGTGTATAACATCTCAAGGGTTTCACCCATCACCACGCAACTTTGTAGGCATATGACCACACATAATCTGAGGGGACCCCACCATTATTGACCCGATAAAACAAAATGGGGGCGCTAGAGAGCTACTTTCTTATCTAGGCCTAACCGCCATATCGATTTTTACTAAACGTGGTAGATATGTAGAACAGGACGCCTCAAGGTGACTGGAGAAATTTAACTCTAGTTGGCAACTGGGTGGCGCTATAACAACAGAAAAATACTTAAAAATGGCTAAAATGCAACCGATCGCTGTGGCTGCCCCTGTGGCCAAATGTTTTGTTTTTTTTCCTCATTTTTGGTATGACTGAGTCATGGTATGGTATGCTGTACATAATCACGGAAACTGTCAGTGTGTCATTCTGTCAGTCAGTCATTCTACCAGTGCGCCCCACTTTTAAGTCAACACAACATAAACACTTTAACTAGTATAACAACTAAACAATAAGACATTACATGTAGTTTGAGGTGTTGGTCTTTTCAACGTGCTACCTCAACTACTAATGTACAGTTTTTGCTCACTAACTATCTCACTATTGGCAATGGTACTACTGTACTTTCAATAAAGCAATCATACTATCAAATTCACAAAAACTGTCTGAATATATTGCTCTTCTTAATGGGTTCAGTTGAATATTTAATCTGCAATTTTCTATGACCTGTATCCCAAACACACACCATGTGAAACTGCACGTGGGCAACTGTGCACTCAGTGCACTCAACTAGTCCATATTAGTTATTATTATTGTCAGTTGTCCTGGGCCCTATTTCAGAAAGCAGGCTCAACAAACTCTGAGCCTAATCCCGATCTCCGGGTCGACTGAGCCTGAGCTGGGAAACTCTGAGTTTTCAGTTCCAGAATAGCTGATCAGAATCAGTTCAGTCAACTATGAGTATGCTCAGCCTGAGAGAGGCGTGTTCACGGTGAGCACCAAAAGCCATCATCAGTAGAGTGCAGATAACATGATATTCAGTGTCCGAAAGCAGAAAGCCACTTCTTTCATCCCAACTGAATCAGATTTTAATGACCGTGAAATGAAAAAAAAAAATTAAAGCTGCGAGCAGCATTGGACGGGACCTCGGACTCGCCGTTTCGGCCTCCAGCTCACGTAGACAGTGCGAATTATTTGTAAGCATCGAAATGTCGAGAAAACAAGCAATGTCAAGGGTATGCAAGGTCATTTTTGGCAATAGAGGGACTTAATATCACAGTACGTTACAATATGTATTTAACGGTCATTATCACAAAAGTAGCAACAGTATTATCAGTAATAAAGGCTGTAGTAGTATGTGATAGATGGAAAACACTGATATATAATGTGTAGATGCTGTTTAAAATGAAGATTCTGCAGCTGCAATCTGTCCTTTAAAGACTGTGACTGACACACACACACACACAGAGGTCTGTGTCTGTGAGAGTGAAGGCATTGTCATGACGATTAATGAGTTGCATGCAGCAGAGGGAGAGACGAGCTGTGAGACCAGGCAGATTAACATGGCTTTACAATGTCTCAAACTCCTCCCTTTAATTCCCAAACCGTGGGTCCAATCTGAGCATACCAGCAGAGAGATACACTCGTCCTAAATGCAGAAATATAGTTTTTTATGTTTGTGGAGTCAAAAATGCGATCTTGGTCGTAAGTTTAAGATGTGTTGCCCCTCATGTTTTCTTTTGAAGATCATCAGAAGGTTTTGTGACACGTCACCTTTGAGCGCTTATAAAATCCAAACCGTTCCAGTAATGACAAAGTTATTTAGATTATTTGTTCAGCAGGGTGTGAGCTGTCATGTGTGCGAGTTTGAGGCTGATACGATAAATGGTCTAGGAGGAGATATTTTTTTAAAAATACAGCCGAGGTCCCTAAAAATCTAATACGGAAGGTGCAGTTAAACAGTATGAGGTGGGAGTGGAAAAAATTGCAGAGCATGTTAATGGGTAATGTGAAGTGATGTGATGTAATGTGATGAGTTAATGTGTCTAATATACAGAAAATATAGAAACATTTTTAGATCTTAACAGTCTTCATATATTGTAATATAATTTGCTATATCCTCTTATTCAGCTGTAATCTGATGGAGCCCAGATGCACGGGGCACAAACTCAAAATCAAACACAAAAATGTTGTACAGTTGTTTTGCCTGTACTTGTGTCATTCTGTCAATGTTAAGCTAAGGTTAATTGAATTGCTGAATTGCTGTGAAATGACTTCTGATTCACGTAATCTCCTTTATTCTCAGATGGAGCTATTATGGGATATTGAGTCCCATAAATGAGCCAGTTACACCACTGAATCTATGAATATATGAAAAGTATTCATGAATCACTGCATCATGTATCCACGTAGATTAATTTCTGATTAACACTGACAAACCTGCAGTTCTGTGGAATTCCTCTTTTTTTAAAGATTAATTTTTGGGCGGGGCGGCACGGTGGTGTGGTGGTTAGCACTCTCGCCTCACAGCAAGAGGGTTGATGTTCGATCCCGGGCGTGGGAGCCCTTCTGTGCGGAGTTTGAATGTTCTCCCCGTGTCAGCGTGGGTTCTCTCCGGGCACTCCGGCTTCCTCCCACAGTCCAAAGACATGCAGATTGGGGACTAGGTTAATTGATAACTCTAAATTGTCCGTAGGTGTGAATGTGAGCGTGAATGGTTGTTTGTCTCTATGTGTCAGCCCTGCGATAGTCTGGCGACCTGTCCAGGGTGTACCCTGCCTTTCGCCCGATGTCAGCTGGGATAGGCTCCAGCCCCCCAGCGACCCTCAAGAGGATGAAGCGGTTAGAAGATGAATGAATGAATGAATAATTTTTGGGCTTTTGTTGCTTTTAATGACAAAACAGCATAACGTTATGGGGGGAGAGGGAACGACACGCACGGGAGGCTGCAGGCTGGGTTTGAACCCGCGCCCGCTGCATTAGGGACTGAGCGTCAGATCACAGGGCGTCTGCTCCATCCACTAAGCCACCGATGTCCCGTTGAAAGTACTTTGATAATCAATTCTGATTTATGTCCAGGGAAAACCACAAAAACGAGCAAAAAGTGCCAGAGACACTTTTTCTTAAGGTACAACAAACCGCTGTCTCTCTGATGTGTTCAGTGTCTCTGATGTTATAAAGAAAAGAATCAAAGGACAATGCATAAAATGTGCTGTGATGATAATGTAAATCCTGGATGTGTATTATTTGATATATTTGGGTGGAACAGATTGTTAAGATAAATGATATTGTGATGTGAAATTGTATCTTTCATATAGACACTCCTCCAGGGAGACATCCAAACAGGGTCTAATCACCTACTCCTTACGCAACAGCCTCTGAATAAACTGTGCCTCAACATCCACCACTTCATTCACTAAAAGGACACGCAATGTTTCTCCTTCCAGCAGGGAGGTATTCCATCAAGCAGGCTAAAGGCAAATCCAGACTTAAACGGCCAAGTCTGGCTAATGTAAGCCAGAGTTCTGTTCCATCAAAGTGGCTAAGATTAGCCTCACATCGGTAACCATGGAAACCATGGATCTGGCTAAGCCTGATTGAGCTAAACTCCAGTTTCCATTCCATCAAACTGAGCCACAACTCCGTTCCATCAAGGTGGTTAACCTGAATCCCAGCCTAGTAACCATGGTAACTTATGCTGCCGGGCAATCCTGGTCTGTAGCAGGATTAAGGTGAAGATTAGCTCCATCTATGATCAAAAAATGTTCAATAGACAAGAACAGACACCTAAAAGACAGTTCTGCCAGTGCTTTTACACACTCACAACTGTCATGTAATGATAAAATAATATGTAGATTATAAAATATATAACAATTAATTAAAAAAAATTAACTATTAAAAAACAAATTAAAATGTAATAAAAATAAGATAATTAAAAAAAAAACACACAACAGTAAAGCCATAATCAATTTAATAAAAACAAAACTATAATAAAATGAAACTGAGGTATTAAAAAAAAAAGATTGTACATGAATATGTGATTGCCCTCCCATCCCCACCCCACTCTGTTTCCAATTTGCTAGCAAATTCACAGCCAGTTAAGGTCAACTGACAACAGCCAGAGAAGGAGAGGGACACACCCAGGGAGACACAGAGACAGAGCAAGAGAGGGTAAATTAGGAAATAATGGCATGCCCCTTCATCAAGGATCCTGTTGATGAGGAGGCCCACATTGTTTAGTGGGCCTTCCAACCACCAGCCCCAAGGGTCTTCCAGGACAGGACCAACACATTGATACAGACAGACTCCTATCTGTGGGAGAGGTACCGGTTCAGCAGGCAGAGCATAGTGTATCTATGCAGTTTGCTGGAACCACACATTATAAAGGTCACATGCCGCAGACAGTCTCTGACCACTGTGCAGTCAGTCTGTATTGCACTGAGGTTCTTTGCTAGCGGTACATTCCTGTATAGTGTTGGTGATGCTGAGAGGCTAAGTAAGGTAACTGTTTGCAGAGAGGTAAAAAGGGTGTATTTTTTATTCATTTTGATTATTTCTAGCATCACCATACATCATGCATAGGGCTTGATTTGTTCACATTAACATATGGTTATCTTTTCTATTTATGAATTAACCATGACACAAAGCAACCACATTAAAATGGGACACACACCATTGTGGTTAGTCTGTTCCTCATCCTATAACACATTCCATACATTTAAAGGGATTTTCCTTATTTTGACATAATAAGGGATAGAGCTCACAATTGACTCCCAAATTATGAGAAATAGATAATTGATTCACTATCACCTGCATTCACTTAATAGTTTTCTTCATCTCCACTGAACTGATGGATTTGCTAAATGGAATTTTCTACAATCAGTAGATAAATGTCGTGTGATTATTTCCTATAAACTGATCATTTCGGAAATGTCATAATCTACAATCAATTATGTGATAAATGCGATGATTGACATAAAATAGTTTGATGAAATGCATCATCTGAAATGTACATAGGAATCAGTAGATAAATGTGATAAATAGTCTTTCACTAATATTAATTTACACATTTGGTGAATTTCATTAGGCATACTTGAATTGTTAGCTTTAATAGGTGTTCTTATCTACATATATTTTGTCCTTTTGATGCAGGATTTATTGAACATGATATGCTGAAATGCTGAATTTTCTTTGTCACTTGCACATTAAGCCTGTCGGCAATATTCCGCCACGCCACCTGCCTTGCTTTATTAATTGCTGCAGTATTGCCTTTTTCTTAATTATGTCCTTATAGTCCTCATACACTTCCATAAAGAGCGTTTGCTCCGCCGTAGAAAAAGCCTCCACTCGCTCCTTTCTGTTGCTTTTTGACATTTTGCAACATTTTCAGCACTCGACTAGTTTGGACTTTTATTTTCCCTGGGCGCGTGCATGAGTTGAGGCTTAACAGGTGAGGCTTGAATTAGCGTCAATTGGAGCCAGCTGATTTCACTTGATGGAACGGGTTGGCGCTAGATTGGGAGTTGGCATTTAGTCAAACCTCAAGATTATACCTTAGTCTGGATATTCTTAGCTACGTTGATGGAATACCCCCCAGGTGATCAGCCTCAGGCTTAGATGAAGCAAACCTGCAAGCCAGCAGGTTTGCTTCACGGAGTAGGCTAAGTTGCCATAGTAACTGACTCAGGGTTACGCTGAGCTAGCTTTGTGACACGGAAAACTAAGAGTTTCCCTCATCTCAGGCTCAACATACTCAGAGTTTTCACTAATCTTGCTTTCTGAAATAGGCCCCTGATGAATAATTCCAAGCATTTAAAATTTGACAAATTGTTTTTGTTCTATAGATCTCATGTAGGCTAATGAGTTTATTGCTTTAAACATCAGTTTGATTATCTGCAATTTTGCACACATTCGCCATGATAAATGTAGATCAATATTATTAACTATTTGAATGAGCTGAGCAGGACCCTATTTCAGAAAGCAGGCTCAACAAACTCTGAGCCTTATCCCGATCTCCGAGTTGACTGAACCTGAGCTGGGAAACTGAGTTTTCGGTTCCAGAACAGCTGATCAGAATCAGATCAATCAACTCTGAGTATGTTCAGCCCAAGGGAAGCGTGTTCATGGTGAGCACCAAAAGACATCATCAATGGAGTGCAGATAACGTGATTCTCAGTGACAGAAAGTGGAGTTAAAAGAGCCACTTGTTTCATCTCAACTGAATTGGAGATTTTAATGACGCAAATGAAGACTGGTTTGGACCCAGTTTAACAGCGTGAGGTGTGATGGTGTGAGTACAAAGTGTGTTGATAGGTGACGTGTAGTGACATTATGTGATGTGATGCCTTAATGAGTCTAATATAGACTACAGAAAATATATCAACATTTATATAGGCCTATCTTAACAGTGTTCATATATTTTAATATAATCTGCTATATCCTGTTATTCACCTGTAATCTGGTGGAGCCCAAACGCACTTGGCAGCAACTCAAAATAAAACACAAAAATATTATCCAGACAAAAAATTTTTTTTGCTTATATTTATATTATTCTGTCAGTAGTAGGCTGAGGTTAACAAATTGCTTAACTGCGGTGAAATGATTCACGTATCTCCTTTATTCAGATGTAGGTATGGTGGGGATGTGAGTCCATATATGCAGCCAATTACACTGCAGAATCTTTGAATATATGAAAATTATTCATAAATCATTACATGATGTATCCACGCAGATTAATCTGTTATTAACACTGACAAACCTGCAGTTCTTTGGAATTCCTCTTTGATGATCCTTTCTGATTTATGCCCACTGAAAACCACAAAAACTGGCAAAAGTCTTCTCAGAGCCAAAGACACTTTTCGTACAGCCCGACAAACCGCTGTCTCTACTCCGATGATAATGTAAATCCACAATGTGTAACGTTAGCCTAATAGGCTATTTGATATATCTGGATGGAACAGATTGTTCAGACAAATGATTAGTGTGGCTCCTCCGAGAACCGTCACCTTATCGTGGTGGGAGTTTGAGTGCCCTAATGACCCTAGAAGCTATGCTGTCGGGGGCATTTTGCCCCTGGTAGGGTTTCCCATGGCAGATTGGTTCTGGGCGAAGGGTCAGACGAAGAACGGTTCAAAGACCCTTCATGATGGATACAAACAAGCACACGTGTACCCGGCCCGGAGGGTCACCAGGGCCCCACCCTGGAACCAGGCCTGGGGTTGGGGCCCGTGGGCGAGCGCCTGGTGGTCGGGCCTTCACCCATGGAGTCCGGCCGGGCCCAGCCCGAACCAGCTACATGGGCTCGTACCCCTGCAGGCCCACCACCCGCAGAGGGATCCAGAAGGGTTCGGTGCAATGTGGATTGGGCAGCAGACCAAGGCGGGGGCCTTGGCGGTCCGATCCTCGGTTACAGAAGTTGGCTCTTGGGACATGGAATGTCACCTCTCTGGCGGAGAAGGAGCCGGAGCTTGCTTGCTCATGGCCTGCCCGATCTGAACCCGAGTGGTGTTCAGTTATTGGACTTCTGTGCGGGTCGCAGTTTGGCCATAACTAACACCATGTTCAAACATAAGGATGTCCATCGGTGCACGTGGCACCAGGACAGCCTAGGTCGCAGGTCAATGATCAACTTTGTAGTCGTATCATTTGACCTGCGGCCATATGTTCTGGACACTTGGATGAAGAGAGGAGCAGAGCTGTCAGCTGATCACCACCTGGTGGTGAGTTGGATCAGATGGTGGGGGAAGATGCCGAGCAGACCTGGCAGGCCCAAACGAACAGTGAGGATCTACTTGGAACGCCTGGCGGAAAAACCTGTCCAGATGATCTTCAACTCCCACCTCCGGGAGAGCTTCGACCACATCCCGAGGGCAGAGGGGGACATTGAGTCCGAATGGGCCTTGTTCCGCTCTGCCATTGTCGAGGCGGTGGTTGCGAGCTGTGGCTGCAAGGCCGCTGGGGCGAGTCGCGGCGGTAATCCCCGAACCCGCTGGTGCACACCAGAGGTGAGGGGAGCCGTCAGGCTGAAGAAGGAGGCCTACAGGGCATGGTTGGTCTGTGGGTCTCCAGAAGCAGCTGACGGGTACCGGTGGGCCAAGCGGAGCGCAGCGGCGGCAGTCTTGGAGGCAAAAACTCGGGCGTGGGAGGAGTTTGGTGAGGCCATGGAGGAAGATTATTGATCGGCTCCAAAGAGGTTCTGGCAAACTGTCCGGCGCCTCAGGGGGGGAAGGCGGCAACTTGCTCACACTGTTTACAGTGGGGGCGGGGAGCCGCTGACATCAACTGGGGACATTGTCAGGCGGTGGAAGGAATACTTTGAGGAGCTCCTCAATCCCACCAACATGTATTCCAGTGAGGAAACAGAGACGGGGGTCTCGGGGCGGGTTGCTGAGGTAGTGAAACAACTCAGCAACCGGGGGTGGATGAGATTCGTCCTGGATATCTCGAGGCTCTGGATGTTGTAGGGCTGTCCTGGCTGACACGCCTCTGCAACATTGCGTGGACATCGGGGGCAGTGCCTCTGGAGTGGCAGACCGGGTTGGTGGTTCCCATTTTCAAGAAAGGGGACCAGAGGGTGTGTTCCAACTACAGGGGGATCACACTCCTCAGCCTACCCGGTAAGGTCTACTCCAGGGTGCTGGAGAAGAGGGTCCGGTCGATAGTTGAACCTCAGGTTGAGGAGGAGCAATGTGGTTTTCGTCCCGGACGTGGAACCGTGGACCACCTCTTTACCCTTGCCAGGGTGCTGGAGGGGGCATGGGAGTTTGCCCAACCAGTCCACATGTGTTTTGTGGATTTGGAGAAGGCTTACGACCGTGTCCCCAGGGGCATCCTGTGGGGGGTGCTCCGGGAGTATGGGGTTGGTGGCCCCTTGCTAAGGGCCATCCAGTCCCTGTACTGAAGGAGCATGAGTCTGGTTCGCGTGGCTGGCAGTAAGTCGGACCTGTTCCCGGTGAGGGTTGGACTCTGCCAGGGCTGCCCTTTGTCACCGGTTCTGTTCATAACTTTTATGAACAGAATTTCTAGGCGCAGCGGAGTGATGGAGGGTGTCAGGTTCGGTGATGGGAGGATCTCGTCCCTGCTTTTTGCGGATGACGTGGTCCTCCTAGCTCCATTGAACAGTGACCTCCAGCTCTTGCTGGGACGGTTCGCAGCCGAGTGTGAAACGGCTGGGATGAGAATCAGTACCTCCAAGTCTGAGGCCATGGTCCTCAGCCGGAAAAGGGTGGATTGCCCACTCCAGGTCGGGGGGGGGGTCCTTCCTCAGGTGGAGGAGTTTAAGTATCTCGGGATCTTGTTCACAAGTGAGGGTAGGATGGAGCGGGAGATTGACAGGCGGATTGGGCGGCGTCAGCAGTGATGCAGGCGCTTAACCGGTCCGTTGTGGTGAAGAGGGAACTTAGCCAGAAAGCGAAGCTCTTGATTTACCGGTCGATCTACGTTCCAACCCTCACCTATGGTCACGAGCTCTGGGTAGTGACTGAAAGAATGAGATCGCGAGTACAAGCGGCCAAAATGAGTTTCCTCCGCAGGGTGGCTGGGCTCAGCCTTAGGGATAGGGAGAGGAGCTCAGACATCCGGGAGGGACTCGGAGTAGAGCCGCTGCTCCTCCACATCAAGAGGAGCCAGTTGAGGTGGTTCGGGCATCTGGTAAGGATGCCTTCCGGACGCCTCTCTTGGGAGGTGTTTCGGGCGTGTCCAACCGGGAGGAGACCTCGGAGCTGCCCCAGATCACGCTGGAGGGACTACGTCACCCGGCTGGCCTGGGAACGCCTCGGGGTTCCCGCGGAAGAGCTGACGTAAGTGCCTGGGGAGAGGACTGTCTGGGCTTCTTTGCTGAGGCTGCTGCCCCGCGACCCGGGCCCGGATAAGCGGAGGACGATGAGTACAAGTACGAGTACGATTAGTGTGATATAAAATCCTATCTTTCATATAGACACTCCTCCAGGAACGATGAGACAACCAAACGGGGTCTAATCACCAACTCTTGACGCAACAGTCTCTGAAAGTCATGGACCTCAACGTCCACGACTTTTGTGGTGGTATTCAATATATTGCATCATCATTGCTCTTATTTTGCCATGTTGGTAACAGGAAGTAGTTCGAGCCTAAGCTCTGTATCTTGTGTTGTCCCATGTGCAGAAGCTTGGGCCCCATTCCAATCCGGCCCCCTACTCAAGCCCTGAACTCTCAGGGTTCCCCTGAGAGTCTGAAAGGGCTCCGGATGCTGTAAATAGGAATGGGACAGCACTTATCCCCCTCTCTACAAAATGTTGTTGACACTGGCGGCTCTGGGCATGATCATTTATTGGTTATTGTAAGCACAATGCTATGAACTGTGGGTAATTTCCTTACCGTAAGTCCGCATCGATGCTGACCTACGGTAAGGGGGCATAAAGGGCTCACTCACTGACTTGACAATTTGACAATGGGACAGCCCTCACACACTCACGTGCTTCACATGAACGTGCCTCTAAGTCAGTGAGTCTGTAAGGGATCGGATTGGAATTGGCCTTGAACAATGTGGGTCAGCATTAATGCAGCTCGACGTTACACTCAATATCTGTTGCAGTAAATCCTTAACGCACAACACAACTTTATTCACAAAAGGACACGCCATGTTTCTCCTTCCTGTGACACGCTCAGCAGGCGATCAGCCTCAGGCTTAGATGAGGCAAACCTGGGAGCCAGCAGGTTTGCTTCACGGAGTATGTTGCCATCGTAACTGACCCAGGGTTTAATTTAATTTTTAATTCTATATACTTTATTAGTCCCCAAGGGAATATTCAATATTTCCATGGCCGAGCACCCCGAGCAATTGGGGGTTCAATGCAAAGACAAGACATTTAATGTTCAAACTGATACTTTATCGTTTTTGTAAATAAACACTCAATCTGAATTTGATGCGTGCGACATGTTTTTAAAAAAGTTGGGACAGGGGCAACAAAAGACTGGGAAAGTTACCAATTAACCCGAGGAATGTTCCAAACGGGTCTTTTTGAACATTCCACAGGTAAACAGGTTCATTGGTAACAGCTGATAGTACCATGATTGGGTATAAACGGGGTGTCCTCAAAAGGCTCAGCTGTTCGCAAGGACGGCGTGAGGTTCACCACTCGTAGAAAACTGTGTGGACAAATAGTCTGATTTCACCCTCTACAGTCCACAATATCATCAAAGATTCAGAGAATCTGGAGAAATCTCTTCATGTAAGGGGCAAGGCTGAAAACCAACACTGAATGGCCTTTGACCCCTCAGGTTGCACTGCATTAAAAACTGACATGACTGTATAAAATATAATACTACATAGGCCCAGGAGCACAAATCCATTGTTAGTAAACAGCTCATCCCTGCATCTACTAATGCAAGTTAAGACTCTACCATGCAAAGTGAAAGCCTCAACAACATCCAGAAACAACGCCAACTATTCTGGGCCTGAGCTCATCTGAGATGGACTGACACAAAGTGGAAAAGTGTGCTGTGGTCTGACGAGTCCATATGACAAATTCATTCATTCATTCATCTTCTAACCGCTTCATCCTCTTGAGGGTCGCGGGGGGGCTGGAGCCTATCCCAGCTGACATCGGGCGAGAGGCGGGGTACACCCTGGACAGGTCGCCAGACTATCACAGGGCTGACACATAGAGACAGACAACCATTCACACTCACATTCACACCTATGGACAATTTAGAGTTATCAATTAACCTAGTCCCCAATCTGCATGTCTTTGGACTGTGGGAGGAAGCCGGAGTGCCCGGAGAGAACCCACGCTGACACAGGGAGAACATGCAAACTCCACACAGAAGGGCTCCCACGCCCGGGATCGAACCGGCAACCCTCTTGCTGTGAGGCGAGAGTGCTAACCACCACACCACCGTGCCGCCCCCATATGACAAATTGTTTTTGGAAATCTTTGACGT